>NC_088910.1:22253560-22556590 GCF_963576675.1 Euphorbia lathyris | reverse complement strand
GTAGAGAAATCTAAGTGCTGGGTTGTAGTGCTTAGTAGGAGTTGAGTAGAAGAATAGAGGAAGGTACTCTTGCATATTCAACTGCCTGTAATCGGTTTGTGCTCTACCCTTAAAGAGCTCAGTATTGGATTCTAAAAGCCCGGAGGATTCTGGGGACTGGACGTAGGCGGAGAGGCCGAACCAGGATAAGTGATACTGAGTAATTTCTAACTCTCTCATATATATATATATATATATAAGTGATTGTGTTGCTTGTTATATTTACTCAGCATATAAACTGGTTGAAACTGACACTGACTAAATTGGAGTGCTGAGTTGGAAGCTGACCACACAAGTGTCAATTCCCAACTCTTGAGTAAAACAGTCTTAGTCAGCATCTGACTAAAGCTGTCTTACATTAAAATTGGCCAAGCTGACCAAAGCTGAGTTAATAAACTCACCAAAATTATTAAGTCAGCAAGATTAATTAGCAAAAAGTTATATTAGTTCCTAACCCCCCCCCCTTGGAACTAATCACACGGGACCAACAAGTGGTATCAGAGCCTAAGCTCACTACTCAAAGATATAACTATCTTGAGCTGATCCCGATAAATGACTGAGAACAGCACTCGTTTCCTTCCCGGGAACCAAACAACACAGATACTCCCTGAGGGATTATCTATTAGTCGGCCTCCCCTATTCTTTGGATCTAACTATACATTCTAGAAGAATAGGATGAAGAACTTTATTCAAGCCACAAACATGAGTGCATGGCTTGCAATAGTTCAAGGCCCATATGTGCCATATAAAACCGTTGAAAATGAGAAAGTTGTTAAGAGTGAAACAGAGTGGTCAGAAGATGACCTTAGAAAACTTCAAAATAATGCTTCGGCTATCAATATGCTTCACTGTGCTTTAGATGTTGCAGAATACAATAAGATTTCAGGTTGTGAGTCAGCACAGGAAATTTGGAAGAAGCTTGAGGTGACCTACGAAGGCACAAGCAAAGTTGATAACAAGTGGAGAAATTCCGATCAACGTCCGTCCCTATGGGGGGCGTCGTTGGGTTCGACGGGGGGAAGCTCCGATGCCAAAGTCAGTAAGATGATTCAAGGAAAACAAACTGAATTGACAGAGGCTATGAGAATGTGTGTACCTTGATAGCCTAGGGATGTAGGCTATATATAGCTAGGAAGTCGTAACCTTCAGCATCTAGAAGGTCTCCATTAATGCTCCATTAATAGCGGTTACTGGTTACCTTTAAGCTGGCGGTTACTGGTTACCTTTAACCTGGCGGTTAGCTAATTGATAGCTCATTAATGGTCTTTATGGCCGAGTCGGCGGTTAGCCGTTACTGTGATGAATCAGGTGAAAAAGGAGATTCGCCTCATAGGTTCGCCAGCAGATCTCACTGAGCTGAACCGTGGAGATACGCCATCCGGTTCTTCTTACGGCGTTCTCAAGGTGAATATCCCTTTTGGTCCTTGGGATAATATTCTGTCAGTAAGATGAATATCCCTTTTCGTATTCTTTGATCCGTCAAGGCGTATGTACGCTCTCCTTGAGAGCTATGGCGGGTCTCCGCTACTCGCTCTCATCGGGCGTATCTCGTTATGGCGTATCTCGCCATGGTCCACGTGGCGTGGCATAATGCTAGAGACTCCTTCCTTTTCCTCATTATTTGCATATTCTCCCCTGCATTAATTATCATTAATTCCACATTAATCATGTATAAATATCTCTTTTAGAAGGAATAATGGTTTGCCATTATTTCTATTAATTTTCCCTTATTCCTTATTCAAGAACAATTTGGGTTGTTATCAGAAGCTCCCCCTAAAGGTATAAAAAGCTCTTTAGGGCTGTCTAAATGGTGTTTTATTTTTCTATCTTGGAGGAAAGTGGACCCGCCCTAGATGGGGGATCATATATGGAAATGATGCGCCTTTTAGGGCTTCCTTATGCGGGATCTTATGAACAAGATCCGCCCTATGTGGGATCATATATGGATATGATACGCTTTTAGGGGATTTTGCTTCTTCGTGGATATGTGGCCAACCGTATCCATTGTTAGCCTCTAGGGGCTTCTTGAGAGTTATATTTCCTTTAGAAAGGAATAACCTGCCCTTTATGGGACCATTTGTTCCTACCCCATAGGATTATGATTCGCCTTCAGGGACTTATTTTCTTCAGTTCTGCCATATTGAGGAGAATGACCCGCCCTTAGGGATCAGTAAGAATGATCAGCCATTTAGGGACTTTTGTGCATTTTGTGGAGGCGAGACTTTGTTATTTCTATGATGAAGATGAGGATTCATTACTTTGATGAAAACGAGACTTCATTGTTTGGATGAAGACGAGGCTTCATTGATTGGATGAAGACGAGGCTTCATTGATTGGATGAAGACGAGGCTTCATTGATTGGAGATGAAGACGAGGCTTCATTACTTGGAGATGAAGACGATGCTTCATTATTTGGAGATGAAGACGAGGCTTCATTATTTGGAGATGAAGACGAGGCTTCATTATTTGGAGATGAAGACAAGGCTTCATTGATTGGAGATGAAGACGAGGCTTCATTACTTGGAGATGAAGATGAGGCTTCATTACTTGGAGATGAAGACGAGGCTTCATTGATTGGAGATGAAGACGAGGCTTCATTACTTGGAGATGAGGCTTCATTACTTGGAGATGAAGACGAGGCTTCATTGATTGGAGATGAAGACGAGGCTTCATTACTTGGAGATGAAGACGAGGCTTCATTACTTGGATGAACCCTTTGCTTTCCAGAACTATTTTTACTAATGCATTATATCTTTTAGCAAGTAATTTTCTAGAATCTGGTTTAGGATTTCTCCGATTGTTTAGGGTAGGTCATGCTCATCATGGATCATACCATATCTAGTAGGGTACGGTTTCTCCTCTCGGATACACCATTGTGTTGTGGTGTATAGGGGAGGTGTCCATTGTGAGCATATCCCACATTCAGTTAGATAATTCAGAAAATCATCTGAAAGATATTCGCCACCTCGATCAGATCGAAGCGCCTTTATTTTCTTTCCTAATTGATTTTCTACTTCATTCTTGAAGCATTTGAATTTCTCAAAAGCTTCTGATTTGTGCTTCATCAAGTAGATGTAACCATGTCGGGTATGGTCATCTATGAAGCTTATGAAGAATCTGAATCCTCCACTTGCTTGGACTGACATAGGACCGCATACATCTGAATGAATGAGTCCTAGAGTGTCTGATACACGCTCACCTTTATTGCTAAAGGGTGTCTTTGTCATTTTACCTTTTAAACATGATTCACATGTTTCCAATGATTCGAGATCAATTGGATCTATAAGCCCATCTGAATGTAGCTTTAGCATGCGTCTCTTGTTTATAGTATGAGAAATGCTATAGAGCTCCCACTTGCTTTCTTGTAAATGCAAGCTTCTTCACAATTTTGTTCGAAACCAAATTGTTTTATGGTTTCGTCAAAACGCTTACTCCAGCTTCTTGATGCTTGCTTGAGTCCATAAATGGATCTCTGAAGTTTGCAAACTTTATTTGCATCATTCGATATGAAACCTTCAGGCTGCATCATATATACATCCTCAAGCAGGTTTCCGTTTAGGAAAGCTGTTTTCACATCCATTTGCCAAATCTCATAATCGAAATGAGCGGTAATTGCAAGCATGATTCTGATTGATTTGGACATAGCCACAGGAGAGAAAGTTTCATCATAATCAATTCTTTGCTTCTGACGATATCCTTTCTCTACTAACCTAACTTTATAGGTGCTAACCTTTCCATCCATGTCTGTCTTCTTTTTGAAGATCCACCTGCACCCAATGGGTATTATCCCTTCGGGTGGATCAACCAAAGTCCACACTTGGTTAGTATACATGGAATCCATTTCAGAATCCATGGCCTCAAGCCATGCTTTAGAATCTGGACTAGTAAGAGCCTCTTCGTAGTTTTCGGGTTCGTCGTCTAACATAGGAACCTCATTATCATCTCCCACTAAAAAACCATTTCTAACTGGGAGTTCACGAACTCTTTGTGATCTACGAATAGGTGGCACTAGAGTCTCATCTAATGGGACTTCTTCGGGTACCTCAACCGCCTCTGTTGTTTCAGTTGGTGTTTCTTCTTCTTGAACTTCTCTGGTAACTTCTCAATGAAAGACCTTGGTAAAACAGCTTATATACTTGGTATAAAGATCTACAGAGATAGATCGAGAAGACTGTTTGGTCTTTCACAGGCTACATACATTGAAAAGGTGCTAAATCGGTTTAGCATGCTTGAATCGAAACGAGGTAACTTACCCATGCTACATGGAGTAAAGTTAAACAATCATCAATGTCCTAAAACCGATGATGACAAAAGACGCATGGCTGTAGTCCCGTACGCCAGCGCAATCGGTTCGATTATGTATGCTATGCTATGCTAAACGACAATGCCACAAGTAAGTTGAATTATCTAGCTTATGTCTTTTGGTATCAATTGCAAAAACAGGAATTTCGTCATCTAACACATAAATCCCATTTTGTGATATTCCTGAAAAATAAAAGATGGAATCTTTATAAAAATTGCAACTCTTGTCTTTTATTGAAATATGAAAACCGTCGTCAACAAGACGGCTAATAGAAATAATGTTGCGAGAGATTTGAGGAACGTATAAACAATTCCTTAATTCTATTACAAGCCCAGAGGGCAAATTCAAAACATAATCTCCAATTGCGAGGGCGGCAACTCTTGCTCCATTTCCCACTCGCAAGTTTATGCTTCCTTTCTTTAGTTCCTTAGTCTGTTTTAGCTCCTGCATATTTGTACAAATATGAGATCCACATCCAGTATCAAGTACCCAAGATTCAGACTGTGAAACTGTATTTATTTCAATATAAAACATACCAGATGTTGAAGCACCGCCATTTCCCTTCTTGAGGGAGGCCAGGTACTCCTTGCAGTTTCTCTTCCAATGCTCGTCTTTACCACAGAAGTGGCACTCTCCTTTGGGCTTCTTCACTTCCTTTCCCTTAGTTTCGTTGGGCACGGCTTTCTTACCTTTCTTGGGATATTTAGGATTGGGATAATTCCCCTTCCTCTTCTTTGATCCCTCAATGACAAGAGCCGGTATGGCTTTGTCTTTCTTCATATTGGGCTCAACTGACTTGAACATATTTGCAAGCTCTTCAAAAGAGGTTTGCAAGTCATTCATCTGATAGTTCATGATGAACTGTGAATAACTCTCTGGGAGGGATTGAAGAATTAAGTCTATGTTTAATTCGTTATCCATCGCGAATCCAATACTTGAAAGTTTGGTAATATAGCCAATCATCTTGACACAATGTGTCATGACAGATGTGCCCTCTTGCATCCTGCAACGATATAGCAACTTGGATATCTCGTAGCGTTCGCACCTAGTCTGTTTCCCAAACAGCTCTTTAAGGTGCATGATGATAGAATAGGCATCCATTTCCTCATGTTGCCTTTGTAATTTCGGTGTCATCGATGCAAGTATGATGCATCCGGCATGATCATCATCAGCCTTGTGCTTCTGGTAAGCATCATCAGCAGGGATAGGGGGTATCATTGTATCAAGTACATACCCTATCTTATCGAACTTCAAAACAATTTTGAGGTTACGAAACCAGTCGGTGAAGTTTGAACCATTCAATTTGTTATCGGTAAGAATGTTTTGCAGATTGGTTTTAGTCATGATTTTAAGAGTGTGTTTAATTAAACCTGAGAGTGAGAAAGAGTAAACGTATGTCATTCATTTGCTTAAAGTATATCAATCTAAAATTATAGGCCTTTTAGTTTATTTTAGATTGCTCCCACTATTTTGCCAAATTAATAGCCCTCCATATTAATTCGAAGAATTTCACAAATCCTTTAGTGAGCTAGGATCCTAACTCCTGAGATATTTCGCCTTGAGTTTACTCAACAAGCTAGTCTCATTCATTAGGTAGATTTATGTAATCAATCACATTTTTAATGTGATTCCTAGGTTATTGGGTTACTAACCACATTAGTAACTAATATGCTATTCATATTAATCCCAACCGTATTGCACATTAGTTTATGACAACATGAGTTTACTCATCCAATTATCATAATCTAATTATCAGATGAGAGGAGAAATTACAATAGATAGTAGAAAGGCAGGACTCGCAGGCCCTATTTCAAAAATACCAAAAGACTAAAAGAGGGTTCAAATATGTCCATAACTCCAAACATGCATAGACTCAATTAAATAAATTTAATTGGTTGATTACATAACTATCTTATGTAATATTTATGTTAATCACATTAACTTATCAAATTAACTTTCATCCAATTTTACTTCTAATAGTTTCGTATCTTTTATATTAATTTTTTTTAGATTAATATAACTATACAAAACTTTAATTATGCACGTCCCAATTATTTTGATTTTAATTCATTTAACATTTTGATTTACAAATTGGTAAAACAAACTTTTAAACAAATTTTCATTCGATAATCAAAACAGAAAACTATCAATTTCTGAAACATATATATTTAAAATATATAAAAACCGATTTTAAACAATTTAAAATTCAAGTGGGTGTCGGGCCGGGCCCGAGAGTGGGCGACTGAACCGCTGCTGCCTCGCGGCAGCGGCGGCCAGGCGCCGCGCGACGCGACTCAGGTAGCTGTCGTTTTTTTTATATATATAATAACAGTTTTAAATATATACATATCAGTTCTAAAACGGTTTTAAAACGATTTTCAGAAAATAGGAAAACCTACTATAGATTTCCTGTTTTATCTTTAGAATTAATAAAACTGATTTTATCAATCTAACTATAAAACTAATAGATTTTGTTATAATGATTATCAATGAAAATAATTAGGAACATA
This sequence comes from Euphorbia lathyris, assembly GCF_963576675.1. Taxonomy (NCBI): domain Eukaryota; kingdom Viridiplantae; phylum Streptophyta; class Magnoliopsida; order Malpighiales; family Euphorbiaceae; genus Euphorbia; species Euphorbia lathyris. The sequence continues at coordinate 22,549,738 of NC_088910.1, read as the reverse complement.
CGCATAATCAATTTTAATTAACAATTAATTAAAACTTATTTATCTTTAGAATTAATTAATCAAAACAATGTGTTAATTAATCCTAACTATAAATATTCATTCAATCCTATTGAAAACTTCTAAATTTTCATATATGAAATAACGGATTTAGCGATGGCTCTGATACCACTGTTGGAAATTAGGCTAAGGTATAGCAGCGGAAATATAAAAATTTTAACCTATTTCCATTTAACCCTAGGATCCGTTAATCGTTATTTCATATAAAGAAGGATAAGAAGAATTACATTTTGATGATCAATCTACCGTTGTTAATGAAGTGCCCACAACTCTTCTCCGAGTTCCCAAACACGAAATAAAACACGGGAAGATTAATTTAGAATCAACCGTTGAATATCAACCAAAGTAGATTGCCTCTAACTAATCAACACAAGATCAAGGATAAAAGAAATAGATGAAATCAATTGATCGGAAGGAAGCCGTAGAAAATCTCGTCTTCGAACTAGGGGTGTCGAAATTTTCTCTCTCCCGGTTGCACTGAGTATTTCGAAAATCTCAATAGGGTTTTCACTAGTGGATTTCAAAAATCATAGGGGGGGTATTTATAATCTCTTGTATCTAATCCCTAGTTAGATAGAATTAGGTTACTGAATAGGAATTCAATTCGGAATAGAATTCCTAATTATTATCTCATTATATATCTAATATATTAAGGATAATAATAATAACCTTATTGGATAATAATAGGAGTATTATAATCTAATTAAAACTCCTAACTTATTTATCTCTTAATTAATTTAATTCATAATCCTAATCTAATTAGGATTAACAAAATCAAATTAATTATTCATGTATTTAACTACATGAATTTCGACCCCCCCTTGGTCCATGGGCCTTATTGGGCTCAATTGGGCTTCCATCAATTAATTAACATCTATCTCTCTTTTGGGTTCCAAGTCTTATGTGTGACCCATTAGGTTCTTATTGCTTCTAGCCGTATGCAACGTTATTAAATTAATTTTCAAAGAATTATATTTAATCTTTGCATAACGGAATGATGTACAGAGTATGTGATTAGCAAGTCCGTAATCATTCCCCCAGAGCTATAAGAAGATAGGTTGATTCTGTCGTTAACCTTTCCGTATTAGTTACAGTATAATTCGATCCTTTATCAACTACATCCTTGAACTGAATCTTATGACTATGGATGATGTCAAGTCAAATATAGCGAGACGTTCGTTTTACTTGTACAGGCCGAGTCAACTCAAATAGATAGGTTAAGTGAAATCTGTATTTCAAGTCTTAAGCTATCACCTTGCAAGGATTTAGAGTCGAGTCTTCCACAAGCGATCCTTGGATGTATCTCCCATTTATCGAGAGTGATAAATGCTCAATCCAATATATAACGATCCCGCAATCACTTCCTGTGATACCCAACGTCTACTGTTCACACCCCAGAGTCATCTCTGTTAAGGATCGTGTTACACCAGAGTCAAAGCGTCACATTCCGCAATCCAGAATACCAATTAATATTCATTTGAGTCTGAGGATTAGTTATACCTATTAATACCAATGAGATGAATAGGTGACAAGGATGAATCTACCCATCCTGTTATCTCAAATCGGATCCCCAATCCTAATGAACTACTTTTCATCGGATCCATGTAACTGTCCAGATATCTGTATATATGAAGCTTGTGAGATCAACTTTCTGTCGGACAGAAGACATTGTTACATGCAAGTCTCAACAGTGATATATCAATCCTAAACATATCACTTGACTTGGGGTGGTTTTAAGTTTATTAGTTTATTATAAAGTTTTGTCTCACTTCATGCTTGTATGAACACTTTATAATCACTTTAAACAAACTTACGGATTTCCTTTTATTAGACTTTATTTAGTGCTTAAAAGGGATTGCCTTTATATAGTTATAAAACATATATCTCATTAAAACAAATGATATAAAGAACAATTCATTTACATTAAGTTTGTATCCTAGAACAATTGTCTATAGGACACTAAACCCCAACACTAGATGAGGGTATGGTCATTTGAACTAGCTAAGGCCGATGTAAGACAAAGATAAGAACTTCTGGCTCAATTTGGATATACCAACATTTTGAGAAGATCTAAATATCGAGGGCTTTATAGATTGGCTATCAAAGGTGGAAGGTTCTTCAAATATGCTAGCATATCATATCTTAGGGATGAGTTCATGTCATTTAAAAGAAATAGAGAATGATGCGGACATCTATCTAAGTAATGCAGATTCGGTCTAGGTGGATCCTTATGCTTGTCTATCGAATTGTTCAGGCCGTATCCGAGGACTTAGGCTAATATTAGGACGAGATTCTATATCACCAAGTCTAATGTTTGAAAATCTGTGCAATAGCTTGCATCAATAAGCAATTAATTTCAAAGCGTCAAAATTTGTGTTCCTTTCGTCGTAGATTTTTTTTTGTGAAGGAGAGCCCCTTGCCTCACCTTTTCGAGGTTTTTTTTTCTAAGTGTTAAAACGGGTAGATTTTTCATTTCAATCGCTAGATATTCAGGCTGGGCTGGGAAGAACTAGATATTCAGGCTGGGAAGAAATAGTTAACTTTTTCTAATGTTCCCATGATGCTGAGACAGATTCTCTGGAGACTACAATATATCGATCTATATTATATTATCAAAATGAAAAAAAGATCTTCAAAAAAATGTTTAAAATTTAAGTATCATAAATGTAATTTACTGTTTAGAAATAGAGGTAAATTAGTATTTTAATAAATACAGCACTAAATTATTAAATGAAAAAAAAAACCTCAATCACCTTATTATTATTTTTTTAAAAGAAATAGCGAGGTTACACAAAAACTAATTAGTTAAAAGAAAATGAAGTTGTTAATAAATTGCTTTTTTTTTTTTTTTTTTGACTTAACTGTCAAAATTAGAGAGAATTAGAGTGTACTAAATGGACCACTCATACGGGATAGAAGTTTCCGATATATATCTCGAAAACTTTTGTCCTATGTTGAAAGCGGTCCATTAAATACATTGCACAGATCAATACTCTAATCTAAAGATTTTTAAAAAATATATTGCGTTGAACATTTTTTTTTCATTTTCCTTTATTTATTTATTTTTTTTTTTTTTTTATCATTTTCCAATTAGTTTTTTGAAGTGTTGTTGAAGAGAATGTGTGTCCAATAGGATCGTCTTAAATATTTTTGGAGGTTGCGCTAATAATAAAATTGGACTCTGTTCATTAGGAAAAAAAATTAATACATTCACATAATGATAATACTTCTACAAAATGAAATACCAAAATAATTTAACATGATTTTTTGACATAATAAATATAACAAAAATAATTTAATTATATATTGTATAATAATAATAATAATAAATTAGATCTGTTAAACCTCTTAAATGGTTAGACTTTAGATATTTTTTTATAAGTTAATATTTATTTAATTTTAAATATAATAAATAATAATAATAAATTAGTTAAATATTATATAATAAAAAAATTGGACCGTTTAAATTTGGAGCTCTATGCAATAGAATTTTTGTACACCCTTCTTCTACTCGGTTGCCAAGCAACAACAATTTTATTGATTACTTTAATTAGCAGCTCTTCTTGTTATTGTTTGATTGTAATAATATGATCTCACTCAATAAAAGGAAGTCGCTTGAGTAATAATGCAAAATGTATTATTTTGGCTTCATCACATTGTTCAATGAGGGGGGAAATAAAATAAAATAAAATAAAGGGAAAAGTACGAAAAAAAAAATGCATGTAGTTTGTCCATTTTGCAAATATAGGTATATGGTTTAAAAGTTTACAAATAAAGGTCTGTGTCACGTTTTATTTACAAAACAAAGTATTATAATTACCCAGTTAAGTTCTGATTACAATTAAAGATATTTTTATCTTAAAAAAAATTATTCTTACATATCAGCAAAATATAACCCTCGAAAAAAACAAATTTCTAAATCGAAACAATAAATAATATGGTGGAATTTTACGTTTTTTTACTAATCTGACAGTTTATGAACTAAATTGATATTTAAATTCATTTTACACCGTTTCAATTTGATTTTGGGATCTATGTTTTGTCAATATATAAATATAATTAAAAAAATTAAAAAATACTTTTATTGTCATCAATTACTTAAAAGTTTAATTTTAAATACTTTGTTTTGTAAAAAAAAAGCATACCACATACTTCTATTTGCAAACTTTTAAACCACAAACTTCTATTTGCAAATAAGGTAAACCACGAGCATTTTTTTCGTAATTTGCCCTAAAATAAATCTTGATTATATTAATGTGGCGTTCTCTATATATTATTCTTGCTATTTTTTTTAAGAAGCTAATGATTTTTATTAGTTTAAAGTCACATCATGTCAAACTAAAATATTGAGCACCTAATAATTTATACAGCATCTAATTAATTAAATACCACATAAACGCCAAAGAAAAAACATATTAGTATAATTTGCATTTTTTTAGAAAATTGTATATTGTTAGGGGTAAAATTACACAAATTCATAGTTACGAGTAAATTTGCACTTTTTAGAAAACGTTAGAAGTTCAATGTATAATAAATGCAGATATCTTTTCAAAAAACTATTATCATTTCGACAGGTTATTCGTAATTGTGTTATTTCGACGAGTTATTTGTAACTTTTATTCGGTTACTAACACAGTTACAAATAACCTGTCGAAATAATAAATGCAGATATCTTTTCAAAAAATAAAAAATAAAAAATTAATGCAGATATAGAAAATATAAAAGAATTTATAATTGCATTAAATGATTTTTGGTGTATTTAGAAATTCAATGCATAATAAATATAGATCTTGAAAATACAAAGGAATATTCCATTGTATTTAATGCTTATATGCAGCCCTAAGAGCATCTCCAATAGAGGGTACCCAAAAGAGTGTCAAAACTTGACACATAATTTCAAAATATAATATTTTATTGTCTCTTTCATCCACATCACTTTTGGCAACCTTTATTTAAAAAATGCTCCAATAGAAGTTGCTTGAAAAGTTGCTATTATAATCTTACAAATTATTATTTTATTAAAAATATTAAAATAAAAAGCTACAGATTTTATTATTTCTAGGAGAGGGACCACCTATTTCATATTAAAAAAACAATAAACAAGGTTGCCAAGAGGTTGCCAAAAATTGGCAACTTTCCTTGGCACCCACAATCACTCCAATAGTGGACACCCTTTAAAAGTTGCCAAAACTGATGCCACATCAGCTGGCACTCTTTTGGGCACCCTCTATTGGAGATGCTCTAAGGGCTGCATATATCAAAACCGTTAAACTTATATTCTTTCAACTTTTTACGTATTACATTAAGTTTTTAAAAAATTTCCACAACGAAGCTCAAATTGCGCCATCTCAAACAAATTTCGATATGTAATATATATTTCTTTTCCACGGATCAAGCTCATGCTCATGTACCGGTATTTAAAACGATTTTCATTGGTCGGAAGTATTACTTTTAGAGTGTTGTAAAAAAAATTCTTGGGTATTCCTAGAGTAATACTTATCACTAGTCAATTCATAATATATGTATATATATTTTTTCTTTCCACCAATCATGCTCGTGTAGTGGTATTCAAAACGATTTCCATTGATCGAAAGTATTACTTCGGGAATACTGTAGAATTTCTCGTCACAATGAGTTTAACACCCATTAAAACTCTTATTTGTTTCATTTTGTAGGAATTATGTGCTCGTAAATAAATTAGATTGGGTGGTTAAATATAAACTTAGATTTATCTAATTAAGTTATTAAAAATATAGGTAGAGACTATGCTTACTTTGTGTATTTTCACCATTGGATAAATTTTACACTCCATCATCTAATGGTTAAAAAAACACAGTAAGAGATGGAATCCTATTGTAATTAAGAGTTAGAAGTATAATTGATTAAAGTTTATTATGTCTAATTATGATTATGATTAGTTCTTATCATCTTCTATAAATAGAGTATCAGTTTCTCTCTCTCTCTCTCAATATTCATTCTTAATTCGTAGAATCATTGCAATTCCTCCCGATTAACATTGGTGTGGAAGATGTTTGACCGCTAATACAAGATCACTGTTCAATTCTTCCGTTACAAAAATTCAACGAGATTCTATATTATAAGAGGTAACCCGATAACCTGTATTTGATATTTGAATTATATAGAGTAATTCATTCACTGGTATTAGGACCACAAGTCTCGTGTTTTGTCAGTTATATGAATAATATATATATATATATATATATATGTGTGTGTGTGTGTTATAGTTAGGTGTGGGCACGGTTCGGTTAACCGGTCCATTGGACCTAAAAATTAATCGAACCATTATCAATTGTTTTTAATCATCCAAACCAAAACCGGTCTATACTGATCAGTTAACCATACAACCGGTTAACCATTAATTTCGGTTAGGTTTTTTGGTTAACGGTTTTTAACCACTTCTCACTAGTTAACCAAAAATCAACAGTTAACCATAACTTTTACCCAAACCTAAATTTTTAAACAATATTAAAATACACATAATTTCAAATATCCAAACGAAATGAATTCATATATAAAAGTTCAGAATTCAAACATAAGTACCGAACTAAAAAAGAATCCATCAAGTTTAGATTTAAAACATAAAATAATGTAAATATTCAAACCATTAGCAATCTCAAAACATCAAAGTAATTAGTATTAGAACAGGTAGAATAATAAGTTTAAGTATTTAGTATTAGAATATGTTATTAGTATTTACAAAGTATATAATTAGTATTTTATGGGTGCCTTCTATGGTTACTTTGTTTTTGATAAAGTAACCATTACTTGGTGTTTTTACCATTGGATGATGGAGTGTAAAATTAATCCAATGGTGAAAACACACAAAGTAAGGGTTACTTTGTCAAAAACAAAGTAAGCATAGCCTCTACCGTATTTTATGTATATATTTACAAAGTAAATAAATAAATACATTTTTTAAATTTATATGTATTAAACGGTTCAATTAACCGTTAACCGTTGTTTTTGTACACTCCAAACCGAAACTGAATAGAAAACCGAACTAGAGTATATTTTTCAATCCCAAAGGAAAACCATTGGTTCGGTTAACCACCTTTTCCACTTTGATTTATTAGTTTTTAGTTCGGTTACCAGTTCGATTTCTATCCTAAAGGAAAACCAAAGATTTGCAAGATCTTTCCCTCAGAGCAAGGGTAATGGATGTAACTTTGGTACGTTGCAAAAAAAGGTGCCACACACAAAAAGAAACACTCTAAAAAAACAATCCACCATAATTACTTTACTTTATATATTCACTTAATTAATATATAATTAATAATTTTTTATTCAATAAAAAATTAATCAATCGTCGATTCCTGTGGGGGGACTCTGCGGAGGGAAAAAAAATCCACCTTGTGCCCTCGAAAGAGGTCTGTCAAATGAAAAATATGGGAGGTCTGGGGATAAGACAAGCCAGGGACAATAACAAAGTTTTACTGATGAAACTTCTGTGGAGGATGTGGCAACTTCCTTCCTCTTTTTGGGTGCGTTTGTTATGCGGGAAATATAAAAAAGATAGGATCTTTGGAGGGCCCAAGGAGAGAGTTATTAGTTGTTCTTTTCTTTGGAAATGCCTTAGTACTATGTTTTCAGAGTTTTGCTCTGGGATAGGTTGGGCTGTGGGAAATGGAAATTCTATCAGCTTCTGGAATGATATCTGGATTGGTAAAAAATCCTTGTTAGAGGTTTGTATCTCCCCTCCTCCTGTGGGTATCCAAAATTGGAAGATTGCTGATGTGGTGGATTCGGAGGGTGATTGGATTTGGTCAAGATTTGAATCCTATTTTAGTCTGGAGACTCTCCTGAGAATTAGAGGAGTTAAGATTAGTAGCAAAGAGGAAGATAGGGATAGCCACTGTTGGGCGTTAACGAATAATGGGACTTATACTTGTAAGTCTGCCTTCGAGGCTTTCAATCAAAATTTGGAGGTCCCTCACTCTGAAGTGTGGAACACTATTTGGGATTTGAAAGTTCCTTACCGCATTAGGAGCTTCCTGTGGCTTGGGGTAAAGGATAGGCTGCTCACTAATACTGACAGAAAAAGGCGTCATCTGGTGGAGTCTGGTGCATGTAGTAGATGCAGAGGGCAGGAAGAAACTATTTGCCATGCTCTTAGAGATTGCCCCAGGAGTAAAAAGGTGTGGAAGAAAATTCTCCCTAACCAGCTGCTGCCTGCTTTCCTTTCCCACTCTGATCTTGACTGGTTTGCCGATGGTGTTAGTGGGAAGTTGTTGGCCAATCTTGAGTATGGTGACATTATCTTTGCAATTGTCTGTCACCAGTTGTGGAATTGGAGGAATGCTGAGATTTTTGGGGGAGAGAATATTGTTATTCCTAATTTGGTTGAGTTCTTCTCCAAAAAAAAATTTACTATTGCTGATAGCTTTAAAGAGGACCCTCTTGTTAAACCGATCCAGAAGAAGGTTGTCCATCTCTTGGGTTGGCGTAGGCCTAGTGAAGGGGTGGTAAAATTAAATACGGATGGCTCTTGTCATAAAGACAGTAAAATTGCTGCTGGTGGAGTTCTGAGAGACGATGGTGGTGCGTGGATTTCTGGGTTCACGCAGAATCTGGGTATGGGTTCCTCCTTTTCTGCAGAGCTTTGGGGAATCTTCTCTGGTCTTAGACTAGCTAGGAGTCTGGGTTTGAAGAAAGTGATGGTGGAATCTGACAACATAGAAGCTATCAAAATGATCTCGGACGATAATGCTATTTGTTTAAATAGCCAAAATTTAATCAAATGTATTAGAAGGATGTGTTCTTCTTCCTTTGAGTACATCAATTTCAGCCATATTTTTAGAGAACAGAATAGGGTGGCAGATCGACTGGCGGCAGTAGGCCATGAGAGGATGTTGGGAGTTACTACCTTCTCTTCTCCTCCTGATTTCCTGTATCCGCTCCTTTTGGAAGATGTGGTGGGGGTTAGCTTCCCTAAGCTAATCCCGGGTTAGGTTTTTTTCTTGGTTTTTTTGTTTGTTTTTTCTTTCCTTTTCCTACCAAAAAAAATTAATAATTCCATTTAAATTATATAGTCAATAAAATAATTATTTCAATATTTATTATTATTTTCTAAAATTTAATTGACAATTAGTGTATTTCGGATGCGAAATTAGAAGAATATTGGATAAATAGTATAAATAATAACAAAAAAAAAAAAAGTATAATACTCATTTAACTCCCCAAACTAAGGCTTCAAAATCAATTGAGACCTTATCGAAAATCATTCTATTGAACAATTTTAGACTTTCTTCTCCAAACTCATTTTGAACCAACATAGAGATTATTACAGTCTATTTTAAATAGTCGCAGTTTCTGATTTTAGGATAGAGCGGGAACCTAATTGATAATTTTTATTTAGTTTAGGAACCTGTTCAGTGATTTTTGATATTTTAAAGTCCTGGTTGATTTTAAAACTTTTAATTTAAGAAGCTAAATGGGTGTAATGCCTAAAAAAACTTGTATAAACAATAAAAAAAATTAAAAAAATATCACTACCGACCATTTTAAAAATTAAATGAACATAAATTATAGGCTTAAAGCACTTTTTGGCCCCTAACCTATCCAAATTTGTGCATTTGGCCCTTGACCTATTATTTGGTCATATTTGGCCCCTGGCCTATCAAATTAGATAAAATTCAACTCATATTGAATGGAAAATTAACTTTGTTGAAAAATTAACAGCAGTCACCAATACAAAAACGACACATGACACATAAATAAAATTAATTTTCAACTGGAGATGGCAACAGTAACTATTTTACACAGTAAAAAAATCCTAAAAACTTTTTCTAGTGTTCCGATATAGTGAAAATTAATTTTATTTATATGTCATGTGTCATTTTTGTATTGGTTACTGCCGTTAATTTTCCAACATAGTTAATTTTTCATTCAATATGGGTTGGATTTTATCTAATTTGATAGGTTAGGGGCCAAATATGACCAAATAATAGGTGAGGGGCCAAATGTAAAAATTTTGGATAGATCAGGGGCCAAAAAGTGCTTTAAGCCTAAATTATAACATAGGTACTTATGGTTTTTTTCTCAACAAATAACCATATTTGCTCCCTTAGTAAAATTAAGACAAAAGGTCTAACACCATTAGTTTCATGTGAAAGGTCAATTTTGTAAAAAAAAAAAAAAGTATTGCTATATACCGTATCCAAATTCCTTATCACCGCATCCATTGGACCATTTTGCCTTTGGCATAAAATTTTTGTCAAAATTGGGAAAAAAAAAATTGAGAAAAAATTCAAAATTTAGCCTAAACGGATGCGGCATACCATTCCCACCATGGTGAGAATGGTATGCCACATCCGTTCCAGCAATGGTGGGAACGGATGCGGCATACCATTCCCACCATGGCGGGAACGGATGCCGCATCCGTTTAGGCTAAATTTTGAAATATGCAAAATCGTAAAATTTTTAGTGACGAAAAATACTAAATCATTCAATTTTTTGTGACCAAATATTAAAAATTCTCCTATTTTTTGTGACGAAAAATGCAAAATTGTCATGAAAAATATGTATTATTTTCATGAGTTTTTTTGATAAAAAAGATGTAAATCTTATATTTCCGACTCGTAATCATCCATTTTCGGGGTTCAAATTGTCACACATCAATTATTTTCATAATTTCAATTATTGTTGTTCGGGTTTATGATTTTGGAGAGAGAATTGTCAGTTTTTGATCAAAATTATAAGAAGGGCAAAAAAGTCCAAAAGTGGCGGTGAAAAGGAATTTGATGGTGGTATTTAGCAGCTCACCAAAAAAACTTTTCAAAAGTAAGAATTCATTTTTTTATGGCTTAATACACTATTCGTCCCATGAACTTGTCTAAGAAGTTTGATTTGACCACTCAACTTTCAAAATGTCTAATTAGCCTCTTAAACTTCCTTATTTTGTATCAACTAAATACCTCAGTTTGATGTGTCAATTTGCGTGTTTACCAACTGAACTTCGACGTGTTCCATCTCCTTCAACGTAAAAAAACTACAACGGTAATATATGTTCTCAATTGGTTTTCCTGAGCAAACTATTGATCCCTACTGTGACAATGAATCAGTAATTTAGTTAGTACATAAATCTTCATGAATGTAATAAATATATTGAACTTGATTGTCATTTTCTTCGAGAGAAAATACAGGTTGGGATCGTTCGATTTTATTAGTCGAGACACAAAATCAACTTGTAGATATATTTACAAAACCATTAATTCCGAAAGTTTCTAAAGATATAGCTCAAAAACTTGGTTTGATCAATTTGCATAATCCAGTTTGAAGGTGGTAAGGGGTAATAGAATTGCAGGCACAAAGGGTAGTTTTTAATTAGCTAATCTTTTTTGTTAAACTAGCTGTTAGAGCATGTGCAGTGGGAGAGTTAATTCCCTGAATCTGATATAAAAAATTGTCTCACTGCATTGGAACAGAGTGAATTAAGGGAGGAAAGAGAAATTTTGTATCACTTTTGTGATACACGGAGAGAAGAAATGGGATAACAAATATTGAGGGCCGAAATTGAATAGCACGCGGGGATGGGCGGCTGAGATCGCGCCTCAGCAGGCGCGTGTATTACACGCGCTCTTGAGGCGCGTCCAGCCGCAGAAGTGGACTGTGTCCCTTCAATTTTTTTTTTTTTTTTTTTTGAGAAAATGGCGTTGGATCCGTTGAATAAAAAACAAAACTTGATATATATTTCCTTTTAAATTCAAATGGCCATTTAGAATAATTAAATCCAAAAAGAAATCTACTATATCTTGAAAAAAATTTATCAGTTGCAATTTTTTTTTTGAAAATTTCAATATAAATACCCAATTTATTATATTTTGCATACCATCCCAAATATTTCCACAACCAAAAAAACACCTAAATACTATATCTTGCATTAAACTAAAAAACATATTATTTAATACAACAACTCCTAAACTAAAAAAACATATTATTTAATACGACAACACGTAAACTAAAAAACACATTATTTAGTACGACAACACAAGAAAGAAAACTTCATGATATAATGGAAGCTTGCATTATACTTCATAATATGATTGTTGAAGATGAGCGAAATACGTATTGTAGGGATTATCCTCCTGAAATTTTTGAAGCGGAAGACATTGAGGGCGTTGCACGAGGAAACCCTCCGATTGTTTTCGAAAACTTAGTTAGACAGGAGTTGGTAATTTGCAATAGAGCGACACATACCGTGCTAAGTGATGATCTAGTTAAGCATATATGGCGACGTCATGGAACGAGAGATCTCAACCAAAGACCTAGCGGTTCAGTTGTTTAATATGTTGCTTGTTCTTATGTAATTGTTTTTTTATCGTCCCTTTTTTTATCGTTTTTAAATCTTGTATTTTATTCCGCTTCGTATTCTCGTGTTTTATTTGAATAAAATATTATCTTTTGTGATATTTTTTATTTTTGCAATTAATTATATTTTTTAATTAACTATTTCGGTTCAAAATAATTATAAATATAATTGATATTTATTTTTTTAACCAATATATATATATATATATATATATATATATATTAATGGAAATAATTAGATTAATTGTTTGGTGGAAAGAAATAATAATTTATTTGGAATGTGTAAGAGTTTTATGATAAGTGGGTCCTACGTAAAAAGTGATACAAATTAGTTTAATAGAGAGGTAGTTGAGTGTATTAGATTTTTTTGAAAAAAGTGGATTTTTTCGGACATGATACAAAAATTTGTATCATTGCATTGTTGATGGTCTTATATTGTTGAGTATAAATACTGGCCTCTTTCTTTCATGTAACTAACTTTTCTGACTGTGACTCTGTTTTCATTTCTTAACATTCAATGAATAAAAGAAAACTTATTCTTCCTTGATTTTGTTACTCACACCATATTCTTCTACAACCATTAGATACTTAGTTCAAGCACCCTCACATAAAAAAAAAAATTACAAGGGCGATCCATATCCATCTTGGCATGCCAACAACTATAAAAATAAGGTGCTGTTTGATAAAACTGAAAATTAAGTGCTCAAAAAATAAGTACTGAATTTTAAGTGCTGAATATTGTAAGTGTTGAAAGTATTGAATGATGTAACTTTTATAAAAAATATTAGTTGATAATGTTTAACTTAAAATGTTAAGTTAAATATTTTGACTTATCAAAATAAGTGATTTTTAACTTAATTTACTAATTTAAGTGGTCGATAGGCCCCGAGCCGTCAGAGATATTTGCTAGGTCATAACTTTCTCGTCTGACATCAGAATCATGCACGACTAATTGCGTTGAAACCCTTAAGACCAGGAGAACACTACTTTATAAGACCTCTAGAGCTAATTCTAAATGAATAAAAAGTCAATTTTTCGATCAAACCGCAAGTTTGACCAAAACTTACATAGGTCATAACTTTTCAGTTAGACCTCTTTTAGATGTGCCACATGGCGTTGGAAAGATCATAAAGAGAACCATGATATTCTTTGACATTTGGGACCTAACTCGACTCCAATTAAAATGTTGACTTTTTTTTATCTTGGATAGTTTGACTTTTCTATGACTTTTCTGTTTTTCATTCAAATGTATTCCATAATACTTCCATTGATCCCCTTTTTGTTTGATATCATCATAAGGTACGAATTTCAGTATCTACATCATGACTAAAATTCCACTAAGAAATGGACGGATCCATAAGAATGAGTTCCAAATGCCTGTCATGCCCACCTTTTCTAAACAACCATTACACGCTGCTTAACATTTTAATTTAAATAATTAAGTGGTTTATCAAACAAGACATCCATCATCCGGACGAAATATTCTAGATTGATGTGTTGGGCTTTGGAGACTTATATTGAGTGGCGAACTGGATAAACAATTATTGTGTGTTTGTTTGTGTTTCGTTTATCGTAATTGCATTAGTTCCTAACATAATGGAGGTGCTAGAACTAGTAATTAAACAAGTCAAAACAAATGAATCTTAATAAGAGCCTGGACTATATTAAGAAGTTGAAAATCCCCAATCTAAAAAAGAATAATTAACAGATGACACAGGCATTAGGATCTTCCTCAACACTTGTAACATAATAGTAAGAAGTAAGATGAGGATTATAGGCCTTATAAGCTTTAACAAGCTCAGCCACATCATCTTTAGGTGGATCTTTCTTTTTCTCAGGTTCTTGTTTCTTTGGCTCCTCTTTCTTGGGTTCTTCCTTCTTCTTTTCTGGCTCCTTTGCTGGTCCTACTGTTATTATTTCTGTGTGACACAGCTTTCTCAGTTTACTTACTACACTTACTGCATCAACATCTCCTGTTACTGTCAATTTCATGTCCTTTGAGTCTAGAGAGATTGATTCAACTCCTGCAAAATTTACATACAGTAAATTCAAACTCTGGGTTTTAATTAATTTTACCTAAGCATCCAAACAGAAGAAGGAGTTTAATTAATTAATTAATTACCTGAAATGCCAGAGACTTTCACCATGGCTTTCTGCTTATCTTTCTCACCATGTAATCCCAATTTCACCACTACTTTCTGCAACAAATGAATTAATTAATTAATATAAACAATCATAGAAAACCTCTTAAAAAAAGATATAATCATTCAATATAACTTACCTTGGTCTTTTTTTTTTACTGCAGGTGAAAGAAAACGAAGAGCAGAAGAGAAAATAAAATGTGGGTTGTTTGAGTTATTTGAGAAAATAAAATGGGTGGTTTATATAGGACAGGATAGGAGACCAAAAGGTCGTTGACGCTATGGTCTATCTAAGGAAAGTTCAATGCATCTTCCTGGAAACTAATACATATTGTACGATAAAGGGCCCAATCCAAGGACTCCTGTCGAAATCTCATAAGAAGAAAAGAAAAGGAAGGCTCAAGATTATGCACTGTATCTATGAAACTCCAAATAAGAGTTGAAAGATTCAACATGACGTGGAGAAACAGATTTTGCCCAAACAGCTAATATATGTGCAGCATTATTGGCTTCTCTTCTTTCATGCACGAACTCAATAGAAGTAAAAGATCGGGACACTTTAAAAATGTCTGCATATAATAACTCACAACCAATTTGACAAAATAACATCATTTTTAAGCAACCAAATAGCAGAAACAAAGTCAGAAACCACCAAGAAAGACTGATAACCACAGTCCCCAAGATAAAATAGCTATAAGCTCCGCATGTAGGGCCGATAATGTAGTACCAATGTGACCATCACCACACAACGATACAAAGCCATTACAATCCCTAACCACCATACCAAAAAAGCCATGAGAAGTTTGTACTGAAAAAGTTGCATCACAATTAAGCTTGTATGTGTTAATTATAGGCGGAATCCAATTAGACATATTTGCAATAGCAATCTATCCAGAAAATGGAGCAGACTTATTTTTCTAAGTAAATAAATAACGACAAATTAAAAATATATTTTTCTGCACAATATTTCTAAGCAAACTAACAGATTTTTTTTGTCTATTGATTGGCATTATATATATATATGGTTTTTTTAATCAATGTAAATGTTTATATCACATATATAAACGAATACAAATACAGGTTATCAGATTACATCTTGTAGTGTAGAAACTCGTTGAGTTGATTACATCGGAAGAGCGAAAACCACGATCTTCCCATTACTAGTCACGAATCAACTACGTCGAAGTTAATCGAGAGAAAACTCGATAGAACCACGAACTAAGAGCACGGTTGAGAGAGAAAAGATGGAGGTGTTGGTCCCTAATAAGACGGAATAGTTCTAAAGGGGGGTGAATAGAACTACTGAGTAATTATACGCCTTTAAATCTTTTTACTCAAAATCAATATAGCATAGAGGGTAATTCAGTTTTAGAGGTAATTTCAGTCGACTGAGCTATTCAGCAATTCAGCCTACAAAGATTGCTTCAGCTTTTGATAATTCCCAACTTAGAGGATATGTACAATTTCAAGAATATTCAGAGTGTAGATATGTGAGTTAAAGTCCACAGCATATATAATTCAGTAGAAGTAAAAGGTAACAGAAGAGAAACAAATAACACAGGGTAATTTCAGTACATATGCAATTTTAGTCTACTGAGGTTTCACTCTATTGAGATTGCTTCAGCTTCTTATAAGGTCTAACTCAAAGGATGACTTTTTATAAGAGATTCTAAAGATATGTAAAGTTTAGAGCATAAATAGTTCAGTAGAAGTAAAAGGCAAATAGAAGGGAAAGAAATACTCAGCGGGATACTGGTTCGGCTTATTGCCTACGTCCGGTCCTCATGATACCTTCTCTAGAGCTTTAATCCACCAACGTTCTCTTTCAGAGGTAGAGAACAAACCTTTTACAGAACAATCTAAGTTTGAATGAAGTACCTTCCTTCACTCAACACTTACACTAATTCACTATTTGCTACTTATGACCTAAGTAACAAATGACTACTAATTACAATTTCTTCAGATAAATAGTGTATTTAAACTAATCTCTTTCTAATGATTACACAGATATCAAATTGATTTATGTTTGGCACTTTGCTCTGTTTCTCACTTTTTACAATATATCTCATATGTAGCTTTATGTGCTTGAATTGATCTGGTAGAATTTGATCTTGAGCTTTGGTTAAATAGCCAAAGATTCAAACTAGTTGTATGAATCCAGAAGATGTTCGTTGAGAGAAAGATGTCCTCTGATCTTCTCAGGGATTTCTGATTTCTCTGACAAGTTGCTTAATTAGGAAACTAGTTGTTTCTGATTCAAAAGATCGTTGACCGTTGAGAAGCTTCATCCAATGATCTTCTCTGGTTTCTGAACTTGTAGGCTGTAGCGTTTTCGTTTTGGTGTAGGCAAAGAAAGATGAGTTGTTTTCACAGAGATGACTGTCTTCTGCAATTATCCAGAATGAGCAAGCTTTGGAGAAGACGACTATGTTGTTTTATTTTGAGTTTGGATATGGACTTCTGTCTTCTGGTTCTAGGCTTGCTTTTATTTTGGGTCTTTAATTGATAACAAGGCCTTTTTGCTTTTTATACATAATCAACCTAATATGCTTACAATTTTCAACACTTAGTTAATAAAGGACATATTTAATTCTGATTTTTTTTATATATTTGAGGGATCTAATTCTTTAATATTATTTATGTCATAATCAAAACTTCATCAAAATTGGGTTTGAACACATATGGCACTTGAAATGTCTGCTAATCCATATTACTATAAGGAACATGTGAAGAGTGGAAACGGAGATTTGCTATGAAGAATGAAATCAATTTCATTGAAAAAAAATCAAACATGAACTCTCACTAAGTTACTACCCGGAGCTAAGAAAATAGAAGTGAAGTGGGTTTTTAAAACCAAATACAACGAGCATGGGCTGCCCGATAAATACAAGGCTCGTTTTGTCGCGAATGAATATTCTTATAAATATGGAATGGATTATACAGAAGTCTTTGCACCAGTGGAAAGAATGGATATCGTAAGAATGATTATTGCCCTTGATGCATATAAGAATTGGACAATTTTTCAGCTAGATGTCAAGTCGGCTTTTCTTTATGGTGCACTAAGTGAATAAGTCTATATGGAATAACCAAGAGGATATGAAAAAAAGGGTAAAGAGCACCTGGTTTACAAGCTACATAAAGTCCTATATGGATTAAAACAAGCTCCAGGATCTCGGTTTCATCTGATTGAAGCACATTTCATTACAGAAGGTTTTTCAAAGTGCGATAGTGAGCAAACACTATCCACAAAGCGAAGCAGGTAGGGAAAATTTATCACTGTAAGTGTTTATGTTGATGATTTAATTTTTACTGGTAATGATGAAGTGATGATGTCAGATTTTAAAGGCTCTATGTTAAAAGAGATTGATATGTCTGACTTGGGGAAACTGAGGTTTTTTCTTGGGATTGAGGTTCTACAAAAACCTGATGGTATTTCTATATTCTAAAAGAAATATGCATTAGAGTTGTTATTGATGAGACATATTACAGGCATTTAGTGGGCAGCTTAATCTATCTCAGTGTTGCACGACCTGACATGATGTTTGTTACCTGTCCCATAAGTCGATATATGGCTAAATCAACAGAGTTACACCTACGAGCAGCTAAGAGAGCACTTCAGTACTTAGAAGGGACTGCAAACTATGGAATCCATTATAAACGAGGAGGAGATGGTAAGATGTTAGCATTCACAAATAGTGAATATGCTGGAGATATGGAAGACAGGAAGAGTACATTTGATTACATGTTTTTAATGAATTCAAGTGTTGTTTCGTGGTGTTCAAAGAAGCAATCTATTGTGATTTTATCAACCACAGAATCTGAGTTTATTGTTGCTACTGTTTGCGCCTGTTAAGGAATCTGGATGAAAAGAATTTTAAAGGAGCTGGGGCATTGTAATGAAGGTTGTACTACTATAATGTGTGACAATAGTTCAACCATCAAGCAATTATGCATGGTCACAGCAAACATATTGACGCAAAGTACCACTTCTTACGGAATCTTACAAAGGAGAGTGCAATTGAATTAGTTTATTACATGAGTTAAGGTCAGGTAGTAGACATAATTACAAAACCATTGAAGCTTGAAATTTTTCAAAGGCTTTGCCAGGAGTACGTAAAACATCTGATGTAAACTAATGGCTTTTCACTTATTTTAAGAGAGGGAATGAAGGAGTTGAGTTCAGTTAGAAGTCTGTTGAATAAAGATCTACAGTCTTTGGGGATATTGAGTTGTTTTTTAATTTCATTATTTAGATTCCTTTATTTTTGCTAAGTAGGCATCTATATCTTTTCTCTTAAGATTGGATAATGTTTTGTATGGTTGTTTAAAGTCAACGTTGTTTCTAATAAAACAGAGTAATCCTTTGATCCATCTACTTGAGTTCAATAAGTTTTATCAACCTTCCTTCAAATTGGTTTCAATAAGTTTTAGACAGCTTCTAATGCACTGTTTATCTTAAAAGACATGAATCTTCCAGTTATAATTAACTGTATATTCAAAATAGTAGTAGAAAATGATGCAACTGTGTAGCAAAATAACCAGTTTGATGTGCAAGTATATTAATATAATACATGAAGACATACATTAAAGAAAGTAACATGTAGAGAAGTATATGATGATAATTACTTGGATTGCTCCAAGATGTTGCAAGTAGGGCTGTAGTCAAACCGAACTTTGGTTTGTGGTATGGACATGTGTCGTACACGCTCCAAATTCAAAGCGTGTGTCAGAAATTAATATAATATGTATGATTGAACCTTAACTATTTATTTTAGTCTTTTAGTTGGATTGTTTATATCACATTACTCATATTTAGGGATAAACCAAAAACAAAATCCTAAATAGATTTGATTATGACATGATTCAACTATTATACACCAGATGCACTATAGCTGGTAACTAAACAAGTCAAAACAAAGACTGGTGAAACATTATATTAACAAGTTGAAAATCCCCACAACCAGTACATACGTACCGTATAAAATTATCATAATTACTAAGATAATAACAAATAAATCAATCATTTTCTTTGTAATATCAATCTAATTAACAAATGACACAGCCATTGGGATCTTCCTCTACACTTCTAACATGATAGTAAGAAGTAAGATGAGGATTATAAGCCTTATAAGCTTTAACAAGCTCAGCCACATCATCTTTAGGTGGATCTTTCTTTTTCTCAGGTTCTTGCTTCTTTGGCTCCTCTTTCTTTGGTTCTTCCTTTGCTGGTCCTACTGTTATTATCTCCGTGTGACACAGCTTCCTCAGTTTATTTACTACACTCACTGCATCAACATCTCCTGTTACTGTCAATTTCATATCCTTCGAGTCCAGAGAGATTGATTCAACTCCTGCAAAATTTACATACAGTAAATTCAAACTCTGGGTTTTAATTTTACTTAAGCATCCAAAATAGAAGGAGTTAAATTAATTAATTACCTGAAATGCCAGAGACTCTCTTCATGGCTTTCTGCTTATCTTTCTCATCATGTAATCCCAATTTCACCACTACTTTCTGCAACAAGTGAACTAATTAATATAAATAATTATAGAAAACCTCTTAAAAAAGAAATAATAATGCAAAGAAAATTAAAATAACTTACCTTAGTCATTTTTACTGCAGGTGAAAGAAAACGAAGAGCTAGCAGAAGAGAAAATAAAATGAAATTGGTTGAATTAATTGTGGAGTGAGAGAGAGAGAGAGGTGGTTTATATAAGATAGGAATAGGATAGTAGGAGAGAAAGTGGAAGGGCAACCAAAAGGTCGCTGAGTCTATGGTCTATGTAATGAAAGTTCAATGCATCTTCCTTGGACTTTGAATTGTAGGGTATTTCTTAATTTCTCTATTTCCAGGAAACTAATATTGTACGATAAGGGGCCCAAGGACTCCTGTCCAAATCCATTAATTCTTTTAAGAAGAAAATCTAGTGTGTTGAAGGGTCAAGATTAACGAAGCATGTGCAGGGTAAATTACATCCATGGCCACTGAACTTTATCCATTTTCATATTATGGCCACTGAACTTCATTTTTTTCCGGTATGGCCATTGAACTTCACACTTTTTAACACCGGTGGAAATTTAACGCCTCAAAACGACCATTGACGGTTAAAAATAAAAAATACAAAGCCTTAATGATATTTTAAGGAACTTTAATTCTTGAAAATTTTCGTTTTGAGGTCATTTAGGTGTTGTTTGGTTAGGAGAGAGAAAGTGAATTTTTAGAGAGAGAAAGCTCTAAAAAATATGATTTTTGAAAATAAAAATGTGGTTTTATGGTAAATATCGTTATAAACAACTTTAATTCTTGAATATTTTCATTCTAAGGCCGTTAACGATCGTTAACAGTCATTTTGAGAAGTTAGTTAAAATTGAGTGGTCACCGGTGTTAAAAAGTGTAAAGTTTAGTGGTCATACCGGGAAGAAATGAAGTTGAGTGGCCATAATGTGAAAATAAGTAATGTTCAGTGGCCATGGGTGTAATTTACCCAGCATGTGCACTATATGTATGAAAGATTCAACGATCACATGGGGATGGGAAGATCATGATTGTTTTTCACTTATTTTGCTACAACAAGGTAAAGTATTTGTTGATGTTTGTTTATGTGTTACAAAATTACAATAGGATCCAAAATGGAAGAATATTTGAAAAAAATTAAGGTCTATGTAACTAAAATTAAATAAGAAATCATTATCATCAACAATACTATATAGTTGAATGAGAGGTCATTTAGTCGGAACAAATTTATAATTGAATGAGAAGTCACTTAGTCGGAACAGATAACGTACTAAATAAATAATATATAATTATTTTAAAATTATTTTTTTAAATTATATATATAACATCGTTTAACTCTTTCATCCCTATAATAAGATTAAGCTACTAAACGGTCAATAAAGACGTCATTTGCTTGTTGTTGTGGGAAAGCTTTGTTAGCTATGAGTTCTTCTGTTAGCTTCAGGCTTATCCTTAGCTGTCTTTAGCAAAGGGGTATCATACGAAAATCAATCCCACATTTTAGCTCTCATCTCAGAGTTCTAATAGAAATAGAAGGGTTAGTTAAAGGTAATTAATTACTACAGAAAGCAAAGGCAGGTAAAGAGGAAAGGGGTACAAGGGAAAGAGAGGCCTGGATCACTCCATTTCAACATTTCACTTCCATCTTGAATCGGCTCATCTTCTTTCTTCTTGGTTGGGAAAGATGAGAGTTGGTCTTCCCTCTAAGAATTTAATCACATCTTTTGCTCGCTTCGTCTCCCCCGCTAATTCATTTAGTAAACTCTTCTATCTCTATCACACTAAGCAATCTATCAGTAGGGGGACTTTCGAAGAAAGAGCTAAAACTCTTAAGCCACTTTTTCGTAGGAGAGAGATTTTCGATTACACCGGTTTCCTTCCCTTTCAAAAGGCAGTCGTAAGATAAGATAATATTACGATAGCATTCAATTCAAATAGAGGGAACCTGCGCTCAGGCGGAAGAGTATTCTTCCGGCGCCTTGCTCCTTAGCTTGCGAAAGCACGACGGCATTTTTGACCCTTCTCTTCAGGGCCTTGCCTTCTTTCTTTGCTTTCCTCTCCCACTGGATCAGGATCAGTATGGGGATGAATCTTTGTTGTCGCACCATTTCTGTCTTCTTCAAGGCTTGTCTGGTCGTAGTAGCATATCCGTGGGTGGGCAGTGCGCTATGTCCGTCTTTGGTCAGTACGGTAAGCCAGTAAGGCGAGTAGTCCTAGATGCGCTTGAGTGAGTGTGCCTGGTAGGGTAGGAAGAGAAGGTCTGCTGGCGGCTCCGGTGGTGAGGGACGGGAAGGACCTGGAATGTTAGGATGCCTAAGAATAGAAGTGGTGATATGCCGATTTGCTGCTGTTAAAAAGCTAGGCACCTCTGTATTCTTATTGCCAATCACTTTTAGCTCCCGAACAGCAAGCTCACTTATTCTTGGCTTGGATCTAGATAATAGATATGGCATGCTAGTCTTTTAGCCCTAAGGCTTAGAACCGAACTGCACATTCATTCTAGTAAAGATAGCCACGAGCACAAAAAGAAAAGTATTGAATCAACCGCTGTTCTAGAATCTGCCTTACCTGATTCCCTTCCTGGGGATGTGGAATAACCGGTGCTAGTGGTAGTAGGAGCTCATGGATGAATACCCGTTGTTCAAATAGCTGTAGTTGAATAAGCGGCGTGCAGATGAATTGAATCATCAGTCGTGGGACTAAAAGTAGTGGCATAGTCCCTATAAGAATCAGATTCTAGAAATTTCTTTTGAATAGGCATCTCTTCTTCAATAGGAACTGAACTTAAGGCTGGCATCAGGACCGAAGGCTACTTCTCATTCTCAGTGCATGAGGAATGAAAAGCGAAAAGAGCTTTTTCGTAAAAAGAAAAGACTGGTACGCGCTCAGCTGATTACAGAATGAAAAGAGAAGACTGGTACGCTCAGTTTCTTAGAAGAAAGAGAAATCCCGCTCTACGTAAGTACTTTTACATTCATAAATCATGTATTTTACATTATCTATCTTATTTATAGGCGAAAGCAGAAACGAGGTAAAGTCTTCATCCTCCGTAGCTGGGCGAAAGAAAAGGGGTTACGGAAGCAAGAAAAAGGGCTAAGGAAAGGGTAAAAGGCTAAAGGTCCAGTGTGTTATGCTTAACACACGCTAATTCGGATTAATGAGTAGCAAGAAAAGTGAGGTTACCCTCATTAATAGGGTTAGTCAAAAGTCTAGGGGAAACAAGGAAGCTAAAAGGCGTAAAAGCATAGGCGTAAAAGCAAAGCTGGTATTGGTACCGAGACCCAAGGCTCCTATTTGAGGCTATTTACCCATAACTTATAGGGCTTAGAATAGTAGGATAGTCTCGTTACAACTGCAATAAAGTATCCCTACAACGAGCGTAAAATCAGCTATTTGTTCTTTAATTCAAAACAAGACCAAGCTGCTATTATATCCATCAATGTAGCGTAAAAGCAGCTATTTGACCTTCTTCACTGTCAGAGTACCCCATTAGATTACATATGGTAATTCTTCAAGCAAGTAAAGAGGTTTGTTAAAAGCGAGTTTGTTCTGAACCTAAAATCTATGAAGACCGAAGGGCGAATCGAGTTAGCATCCCGCCATTCATGCCTTGTTAGCTAGGCTAGTTAGCTAATTCTTTCCAAGACAATCGAGTCCGCGATCAAAGAGTTAGAATTAACTGCTTCGGCCCTCGCCCTCGGCCCCTATACCAGCGAACTACGTACTTTCCGCTGCGTCCCAGGTATGTAACTCGCTCTAGACGAATGTGGGCTTACTTTCAAAGAGTGGTTGGGACTTAGCCTTCGACTGTTGCCAACTCGTTGGCCAAGAAAATGTTCCAAGTGGTTCCATCAAAAATATTCGGTCACCCTTTTCGGTACCAGCGAGCCCCCATGAAACAATAGCTATTACTGCAGAAAACAAAGGTTGTTTCGGGCTTTAGGAAAGGATAAGGGGTAAGCACTGAAATAGCTAGAATCCGCTCAATGGTTTGGCGAAACCCACTTTTATAAGAAGGAAGGGACCCGGATCTACTCGGAAAAGTTTCTAGGACCAGTTCTTGGCGTGAAAAAGTAGTAACGCACGTCTGGAAACCTATAGCCACCCCAATATATCAGCTGCCAGATAAGCTTAAAAGCATGGTAGAGAACCGGAAACACTTTAGAATGGGTAAAAAGATGGTGAGATCCTCGCCCGAAAACGAGATCGGATTATCAAAAGCAACAACCAGCTCAACGGGGATAATAAAAGCCTTCACCTTCCAGGAAAAGGAAAGCCTTTCCTATTCCTATTTGAACGACAACCGGTTCCTTTTGCTGCTCTGTTTACTTATTGGCTTCGGTGTTTGGTGGGCCGCTCGAAATAGAGAAACATAATATTAATTGTTTAACCCCTTGTTTTGTTGACATGTTAAAAACTATGATTACAGAAAAGAACCAGATTTTGCAGGATTTACTCGTTACGGACCAGGTGCGGGAAGAGTTTGTTCAAGAACCAATTACAAAATGAAATACATAATATTATGAGGAAAGAAGCCTTTGAATTTCCTAAACCTCCCGAGATATCTGACCTAATTGAACCACAAACCACGGGATACAAAAGGGGGAGAAAAATGCTTTCTGTACTCATAAGTGCTATTATTCTAATTTTAACGCTTAACGAATTCGTTGTTCCGATGCTAGTAGTGACGTAGTATAACTAATAATGTGGAATTCTGTTGAATAAGCGAATGTTGCATTGCATATTGCATCACTAAGAGCATTAAGTAGATAGAGGTCCAGGTCAAATTCTCAGCGGTGTGAACAAGAGGTGCAATATAGGGAGTAGACCGAGAAATGAGAACAGAGGAATAAGAGGTCATATGATTGCAACTCGAAATATCATAAGAGAAGAAGTACGCCTAGTTCACAAGTAGCCTTGCGTAATTACTACCATCCTAATGGCCATACATATGAAATATGATGTTAAGAGGTTTTGTAACGGATTGGTGGATCTAGTTACTAAACACTTTCTGTCTTGGATCACACTGCTTCTCTCACAGTGAGACGTGCTATGTGGTCTCGGGTTCGCTTACCACTGGAACTGTGGTTAGGTGATGGCAAACCTCTTCATCCTTACCGTCGAGTTGGTTGCATTCCAACGAAAAGGAGTGCAAACCATCAGACCTTCGTGTCATTCCTGATGAGTTCTTTGAAGAAATCGGGATTAAAGACATGTTGGAATGGACTCTGTTACGCGGTTGGATGAAGATGTGGCTACGTTTAGTTCACTGATATGCTGCCCTTGCTCTCGGAGGTCGCCCTCGAAGCTTTACTCACCGACGCACCTCTTGTAACTACTAAATGGAAGGCTGACCAGAAAGATTCAAATCTGGTACGGTTCGGCCGACTACATATATTTATAAACAAAAAAAAAATCAATTCAAGATAACTTAACATCGATTTTGATCACCTGGATCTTGATAACCATATAGTATTTGGTCATTTACTGCTAGATTTAGGTTTATTAGAATCCTATGGTGCAGATTCAAATCATCCTAACATACTCATTTATTTTCAAATTAAAATAAATAAATAAACAGAAAAAAGAGAAACTCAACTAATAACTAAATGTATGTTATCACCACGATCATGTGTGCTCTTCCGCGACGACTGACAGCTCCACCACCGTCCAAGTGGCTCCTAACAGCACCACTTATCCTCACACAACAACCGGCCCCTTTGTCTAAGCATGATAGCTTCCAACCAAATGGGGCTCTTATTGGAGCGTCCATCCATACGAATAGTATACATCCCCTAAGTTTCAAGCTTCCTGGTATTCCAATGGGTAATCAACAGACAATCTCAACAAAGGTCTTGGCCTTGGAATCGAGATCTAAAGGTGAGGAATTTCTTATCAGTGATACAAAGAGGAGAAGATATGAGCAAGGGGCGTCAGAATCAAAATTGAATGCTCCAAGGGCGGATGGGCCAATGGATTGTGACAACACTAGTTTCTCCCATGCTGGATAAGGTTCTCAACACAAAAGTAAAATGGGTTCTACTTCGCAGACCGGCCTGAATCCATGAGCATCCTAAACTAGAACTATCGGGGAATGGATAACCCTCGGTCCGTTCACATGTTATCTGACCTCGTGTCAAAGTTTCACCTAAATTTTGTTTTTCTTATAAAAGTAAAATTTAATACGAAAAATATTGAATTAATAAAACTTAAGCTTTCATATATTGGTCTATTTTTTGTTGACCCTGTTAATTGTGGGGGTGGTCTGGTTTTTCTTTGGAAAAGTAATGGTATGGTTAGTTTGCTTGGCTACTCGAGAAAATATGTTGACGCATCTAATACAGTTCAAAGTTTGCCGAAGTATCGACAAATGCATCAAGAGGTGAAGGAGACTCTTGAGGAGCGGAACAATAAGTTAATAGCGAAGGTTGATGTGCACCGGAGGGACCTTCAGTTTGAAATCTAGGATGAACTGATGGTGTGTTTAATCAAGGAGAGACTCATTACTGCATTAAGTAGTAAAATCCGACCAAGGCAGTATGGCTCGTATAAGGTGACCAAGAGAGTCAATGTCTATGCCTACCGCATTGCTCTTCCGAATTGGCTAGGCAAGATGTCACTATCCTTCAACATATGTGATCTAAGTCCGTACAAGCCGAATGCACCTCTTGAGCTTACGAAAGACGAGTCGAGATCCAACTCTTTTTAAGTAGGGGACAATGATAAGGGCGCTCCTTGAGAAATCCAAGCCAAGAGTGAAGAAGGGCTAACACGACGTGTCACCTTAGCCACACGTCGTGTGAGTCAATCTAAAAGAAAGGGAGCGCATAAGGAAGGAACCACACGACATGTGAAACCTTCACATATCATGTTGGTGGGATGCTAGACTTCCTAAAATTTTTTAGAAAATTGACACGACATGTGGCTTTCTTCTCACGATGTGTGACATCTTTCGAATGGCTGCCTAGTGAAGCCCTTAGCCCATGGCGAGAAATCTGAATTCGATGGCCACATGACGTGTTAGATAGACCACACATTATGTGGTAAATGGTTTTATAGTCACACCTTATGTTCCAACTTATAATCAATTAGAAGATCTGCTGACAAATAATCTGCCCAGTACATAAATGAAACCAACATTGGTCAAGTTAGGATTAGTGCATTTTCAACCATCCTCAGCTTGAGGGAAGGCGCTTCAAATTAGTAAATGCAGTATATTTTACTCTTTACTCTGTTTTACCTTATTTCTCTTTCTTATTTTACCTTTCCTTTATAGCTGCTATATAAAGTAGCCTTGTTGTTCTTTTCAGTTAATGAGAAATTATTCAATTCTCCCAAACACTCTCTGAATGCATTTATGGGAATATAGATCATAGAGTAAGTCTTTTATCATACTTTTTTACTTCCTCTCATCATAACTCCACCCTTATTAGTAGGGATATAGATTGCCAAATTTCGAATGGAGACTAGAGCTTCAGTTTCTGAAAGGAATGGTCTCCCCAGGATGACAGTATATGCCAATTGCCCATCTTGATGGAGAATTCTATCACATTTCCAGGCCTGGTTGTCATCCTCTATCTCGTATTCCAACATTACTTGGCCTTTATTTTATATCATATGCCCGGCCACTCCCAATATTTCTACGAATGTTGGTTCAATCTGTATCAGATCTACTTTTAGTTTGGCGAATGCTCCTCTGGTGATAACATTACAAGAACTTCCAATGTCAATCATTACTCGCTTCATATCCCATCTTTCAATGGACATAGCTAATATTTCGGCGAATGGTCGATTGAGTGAATCTTTGTTGTCTGTCCGTGGAGATGTCTTGGTATTTTGCTTCACATTTTTCGTAAACTGTGAAGCCTGAGCACACTTTTGAAGGGAAATACTACTTCGCATAATGAGTTTGCTTCACAGTTTTTGCAAACTGCGAAGCAAACTCATATTCATTAAATAGTATTTTCCTTCGCAAATTTGCTCAGGCTTCAGAGTTTATGAAAAGTACGAACTATCTTTTGTTATTTGCCTAAAATATACATAAGTAAACAACATGTATAACCAAAAAAAGTGAAAACCTGTATAACCGAACGACATCAAAACAAAACATTATCAAAATTTATAATAAGATTGCAATAATAATTCAATAAGAGTCGCATCACTGCTGTTTGGAATACAACTAAACCTTGTATAACCAAACGACATTAAAACAAAACATTATCAAAATTTACAACAAGATTGCAACAATAATTCAACAAGAGTCGCATCAATGTCGTTTAGAATACAACTAAACTCTAAACCCTAAACTAAATACTTCCCTGGTGATTAGTTCTTGGATCAGTAAGTAGACGAGGCTCGTTGAAGGAAGTTAGAAGCTGATTAGTGAATGTACCAGGGGTATACCTTACAGCAATGGCATAAGCACTAGTGTACTGCCATAAACCCTAAACCCAAAAAGTCAATATTTCCTCTCTAGTTAATTTGGTCTCCACTTTCTTCATCACATCCCAATCCCCCTCACCGTGCATTTATATTCAAGCTAAATGGATACTTGAATTTGATGCATTTGTATTCAACCTTTATAAAAAATTAGTCATTTTATGGAAATAATGAAAGAAACGCTTCACGGTAAGAAAAACTGCAAAGCTTGCGAAGGTAAATACAACTTGACAAATGTGAGTTTGCTTCGCAATTTGTGAAAACTGCGAAGCAAACTCATTCTGCGAAGTCGTTTTCTAGAGAAAATACAACTTCAGTACATGAGTTTACTTTGCAGTTTTCTCAAACTGCGAAGCAAACTCATTCTGCGAAATTATTTTTTGAAAAAAAATGGCCTCCATACTACCATTTTGAACTATCGCTAAGTTCCATTTCGCAAGATATAGCTAAAAAACTAAATCATAAGTCAAAATCGCACAAACAGATAACACGAAAATATAAAACCCTACAAACATTGAAATCACAGAAATACAGTAGATACTTACCTTATTTCCACATTTTGCTATTGCAATCGACAATAAACAATATGATAAACGCAGAAAAAATCGTTTCTATCAAGAAAATGGTGTCTTCGAGTTCGCACATGAAGCAAGCAAGAGAAGAAGATGAAAGAGGAAGATGAAAGGATGCCTTCAGTTCACACAAGAAGAAAGAAACGAAGTGAGGAAGATGAAATGATTTGGGTATTTTAGAAAAGTCACAAATAAATAGTCTAGATATGTAATGTGTTGTGTTTAAATATGTAAATAAGCCTCCAAATTGATCCAGTTTTGTAATTTTCTCTCTAACGTTTCATATTTTCTACCATTTAGTTACATGTATATGAAGCACGAAAACTTCAACATGCCTGCGTATCACGTTTCCAATATGTTTCGGATATGGAAACGCCCGGAAACTATTGAGATATGTTTCAGGGTCATTTCCGTAATATTCAGAAGTTGGATACGTATATCTGTCTGGAAAACCCGTTTGCCAGAGAAAAAACAATTGGATTTTATTTCAGAAAAAAAACAGAGGTAATCAGAGCAATTATGGTCGATCGTTATTTGAAAGAAAAACGAGTAGGAATATCTTTTCTTCTCATAACGCTTTTTTAATTGATTTATATTTCATGTATTTAATAATTATTTTTAGACAAAAGTTTTATAATTTCTTTTATATGTATTTATTTAGTTATATTAAAACAATTCAAATATAAAATTATATTTTTTAATATTTATAAGAGGAAATTACATATAAAAACACTTTTAAAAATTATTTTACACTTTGATAACTCTTTTTTCTACTTTTATCATTTTCTGTTTTTTCTTAGATTTTTGTCATTCTGTAATTTTTTATTTCTGTTTTTGTCACATTTCAGTTATTTTTAAATTATTTCCAATTAAAAAAAATCAGCAGTTATAGAGTTTAGTAATATAACCATTTTTTTTAAAAAACTTGACATTTAAAGAAATTCTTTTCACACTAGTGGTTTGTTGTAAATAGTTAACCAAATCTGACTATTATGTAACTAACCCTATTTATAAATGTGTCCAATATTTTTAATATTTACACGTTTCCGTATCTTATATTTTATAGAAAAGATGTTTCCCGTGTCTGTGTCTGTATCCGTATTTGGATACCATATCCGTAGCAACATATCATGTTTCCCATCAATTAATCCATGATAAATTGAATTAAATTGGTGTCCAGTTATAGATTAAGTGATAAGAGAAGGTTAGTCAATACAACAGTCCACTAAACTAGGAGTTTATAGACCACTTTCTAGGAGAAATTTGTATGCAGGTTCTATATTTGGGACAACACCACCTGCAAAACATGTTCCAAAGGACATCCGGCTACCATTTCCATACAAATAAATCTCAATAAATATTTCTTACCAAAATCAATACTTTTACTTTTTCTAAACTTTCAAAGCATCATCAATTTATATAAAATGTTTAGTTAACCCCTTAAATTTATGTAAAATATAGGGCCCGTTTGTTTTATCTACTATTTGTTGTTTGCTGTTACGGTTTGTTGTTTGTTGTTGCTAGTTGCTGTTACGATTTGTTGTTTGCTGTTGGAAATTGCTGTTTTTCCAAAAAAGCACATATTCTCTGCTTTTATAAAAGGCTGCTATTCAGGTGTAAAAAGCAAACAGGAGTTCACTAACCAAACACTTGATGCTACTTTTCAAGTGTAAAAGGCAAATAGGAATGTTACTAACCAAACACCTAAAACTCCATTTCGAACTGAAAAGGCAAACATGAGCACAAAAAGGAGCACTCAAACATAATCAATTGATCACTCGGTTACAAAAAAAAAGTAAGTTAAATGCGAAAGATGTATTGCACGAGTCTTAAAATCTTATTATATAATAGATTAAAAATGAAGTTTTTACTTGCTCAATTGTAAATTTGTCTTCTCTAATATTAGAACCGCACACACAGACCTTGGTCGTTTTATTTTTTTTAAAACGTGGGTGTGCAATACATCTTCCGCATTTAACTTTTTTTTTTACAACCGGTTGATCAATTAATTACATTTTACGTAAGTTCAGGAAGCTAACTAAACATTTTATGCAAGTTAAGGGGGCTATCAGGATATTTTGAAAGTTCATGGATCAATCAATCTTTTTAGACAAGTTCAGGAAGCAAACGATATATTAAGTCATTTAACAATTGTATGTTATTTATACAATATCGCCAAGGGTTGTTGCTACAATGGACAAATTATTAGAAGCATCCGGTTCTTCATATCATTCAGAGGACCTTCCATACATATTTTGACACGTGTAACATAAACCCACACGTATTATAAGAAGTTTCACTATTTTAATTATTACATAGGGTCACAATACACATGTCCAAATGTGAATTGGGGATCCTCCGAATGATATGGAAGACCGGATACTTAATATAAAAACTCGTTACAAGAAGCCTTTACATGTGGTATACCGTGTAGTGGATTGGAATAGCTATTATTAATTACAACATCTATTACGATTTATTCTATTATATAATATAATAGAAAGGAAAGTATGAGGTTATTTGAAAAAATACAAAAAAAAAAAAAATATGTGTTGTTGGGCTTAGCCTGCCCAATTAGAATTTAGGGCTTTTTATATGAATACCATAATTGACTACACACAAATTATAGTTAAATTCTAGAGAAAACTACACAGAAATTCATGTTTTAAAAATTATTTATAATTATGTCAAGTTAATTTTGATCATATCAAACTAATAAAATTAGTACTTTTAATATATTTTAAGAATTAGAATTTATAAATTAGAAATCTAAAATATATTTTCTAGAGTTTATAATTTATGAATTGGAGTCCAGAATTTTTAAATTATGGTGTAAAATCATAATATATAAAGAATAATGACATAATAAAAATTAAGTTTGATGATATGATTTAGTTGTAATTTTATGCTTAATTATGATATTCATGTATTTGACCCTAAATTCTATCATCAAACTTAATTTTCAATTTGTCATTTTTTTCTATATATATCAAATAAAATATACTTATACACCTAATTTAAAAAGTTTAAACCCTAATTCATAAATTCCAAACTTTTGACAATATATTTAAGACCTCTAATTTATAAACTTTAATCTTTAAAAATAATGATTTTATTAGTTTTACATAATTGATTTGGCATAGTTGTAAATAGTTTTTCAAAAATGAATTCCTATGTAAATTTCCTTAAAATTTATAGAAAAAAAAGAGCCGCAAATGTTTTAGAAGAGTGGAAGGCATTAGAAATCAAATTGGATCGAAAACCGCGTTCCGGGACCCTTTGGGGCCAACTCAGCGGGCTGGGCAAGCCAGCCCAACGAGTTGGCCCATAAAAGGGCCGGCCCTGACCCCATGAGGCTTGTTTTTTGGTTTGTCTTGGCTTTTATATATATATATATATTAAAAGTCTTAACAATATGTATTTTTATTTTTATTTTTTTCCAGTTGCCTATCAAGGGAAAAGTAAAAATAATAAAACTTGTGGCTTGGTAAATTTGTAAAAACAATCCATAAGTTTGTAAACATGTATACATACTTTTTGCGGTTTACAAACACATTCATTTCTTCAAAAATTATTATCGTATTTATTCTAAAAGAGCCGATTTGGAGTAATTAAAAAGACTAACTATGTAAATTATCCAAAATTTAAGATCTAACTTTGCAAATTAACGAAACCACGAATATTATTTGATCAAAAAATTGACTCACATATCTTTTAACTGCAAAATTCATAAAGTATAGACTCGTGTTTGCAAATTTGAAATCACAATGATTATTTTTACGAATTGATCAAATCATAAAGTTTATTTTTTACTCAATTTTTTTTTGTATGTATATCTCTGTATATATAATACAAATATCAAAATTTTCAGAATTTATTCATAATCAGTCTCTGATCACCTTAATGAGATCCATTTATCTAGGGGTGAGCATCGGTTCGATTCGGTTACTAATCGAACTAAACTTTCGGTTAACCAAATCAAAGTTTGTGCTATTTTCATAACCGAATCGAACCGAATAAGATTGGTAACCGAATTTTATTTAACCGAAAATTTTCGGTTCGGTTACCGACCGAATAATCGAAAACTCATAATATTTAATTTTTGTATATTTTTGTTTAATTGGTTTTCAAATAATGCTCTTGTATAAAAGTTACAATTGAAGAAATTAAAGACTAATAAACCAAAATTTATATATATATAAAGATAAAAGTATATTTTGTAGGGGTTGGATTTTATATTTTATAAGTTATTTATATATGTAAAAATAAAATTATATTTTTTATATTTATATAATAAATTCGGTTCGATTATTGATTATACCAATATTTTTTTTCAGTAACCGAACTGATAACCAATTACCAAACTAAGCCAAAATTAAAACCGAACTGAACCAGAATGTTAAAATAACAAAACGAAACTAAAATTTTGGTTCGGTTCGGTTCTCAGTTTGATAATCGGTTACCGATTATTTTGCTCACCCATACGTTTATCCATATGACAAGTATAAATTAGAATTTGAGGTACACATACCATCTGCCGAGATTGAAACTTGTTCCAAATTTAAAAATTAAAGCCTTTAATCGCAAAACATCATATTTTGGTGATTATGGACATATTTTTCACACACAAAAAGTCTCAATAAAATGCTTTTATTTTAAATAAATACCTACTTAATCCTCTGATTAATTATTATTATTAAAAATGTATCAATTTAATTTGTAAATTAAAATGATTGGAATACAAAATATATGGTTCTGATACCAATATCAGATTTATCTATATATAAATCCGAATAAATAAATGGATAATTAGGTTACTTCTTGTAGCGCATATTACTCATATGTTTTGTTGTGAAAAAAATCGAACCGTGATTTTGTATTACTAGTCACGCAATTCCTATATCAAACGATTTCAGGAGAAAATGTAATAATACTTTTGATGTATTATAATCGTCTCTCTCGTAAAAGAAACCTAATGTGCACTGCCGTCGCCTGCGTCTACCTGGGTTGAGGCCGTCGTTCGTGTTTCCGTTGCCGGTGAGAGCGTCCTTCCGCCGGAGTGAAGGTTCGTCTTAAGAATCCTTTGAGTGTCTATCTAGTTGTTGTTATAAGTTGATCGGTCTGTTGATTTGCGTTTTCTTATTCTGTCATGGATTCGGTTCCGTTTTCTGATCTTGTGAATAGAGTTTGACCGAAAGAAATTGATCGTTGGTGGTTCTATTCTCCTTGGCAGCGACCTTCGTTATTGACCCTCGTTACTATGAGAAATCGATCTTTGCTGGCTCTATTTCCTTAGCGGCGACCTTCGTTATTGTGCCTGGATTGAGAGGTGAGCCTGACCCTTGGCTCGTGCTCGGTGGCGGTCGAAGTGTTGTGTCGCCTTCACTGTTTTTGTAGTCAGATTAATTGCACGGTGTGTGTGTTCCATCGATTCAGTTCGGTATGGAAAGGGAAATGGAGGGTCTGAGGATTGAAGGAGGTGAGGAGGGGCACCTTGAGCTGGATTTTTCGCCTACTATAGAAGTGATGGTGGATTCGGGACTACGATTCCTGGGTCGATTCGAGGCTGATAGGTCGCTCAATTTCCTGAGTATGAGGAACCGTTTGGCGGTTTTGTGGAGACCGGGCAGGGGAGTTGAAATCCAAGAGGTTACTTCTAATCTTTACTCTTTTGAGTTCTTCCACCCAATTGATAGGGATAGGGTGATTGCTGGAGGACCCTGGTCCTTTGATAACTATGTTTTGATTATGAACAAATGGAGCTTAGGGGTTAATGTGGATGATGTGCCTTTGTTAAATTATTCAATCTGGGTTCAAATCTATGGCTTGCCAGTAGGGACTATGTCTGAGATAGTGGGAAAACAATTAGGGAACTTCCTGGGAGAATTTGAGGAGTATGATGAAAATAATAACATTTGTATACATAGGCAATTTATGCGAATTAAAGTCAGCCTGAACAGTAGAATGCCTCTGAAAAGATTTAGAAAACTAAAGAGTTTGGAAATGTCTGGTCGTTGGCTACATTCAAATATGAACGCTTGGGGATTTTCTGCTATATCTGTGGTTTGTTGGATCATACGGAACATTTCTGTGAAAAATTGTTTGACATGCAAGGAGTGGAAATTCAGATAGAGTGGGGGGAGTGGCTTAAGGCCCCAATTAGAAGGGGGGTGATCAAAGTGGGGCGAAATAGTTGAGGGAGAGTAATGGAAGTGGTATAGCAGGAGGGGGTTAGAGAGGGCGTGAGAGCTTTAGGGGTGTTCGGGCGGGAATTCTGAGGGATGTTACTAATATGGGAAGAGGGAGAGGAGAGATAGTGCCACCTAAATAATTAGGGAGAGGGGAGAGGGGAGAGGGAGGTGATGATATGCCCCTATTCAGGGCCTTTCTTTAGAGCATCAGTAGAAACTGAGGGAAAAGTGAAAGAGGGAGAGGAAGGGGGAGATAAGGGGGTCCTAGAGGACACTGAGATGGAATTAACTGAAGCAAGAAAGAGGAGAATGGAGGGGCATGGGAGGGAGAATGGTGGGGAGAATGTGCAAGGAGAAGAATGCTCTGTTCTTGGAAAGGATAAGGGGGTTTCTACAGATAAAGATTCAGCGAGCCCTAGTGCATAGGGCCGCCGGAGGGAATGAGTTGTTTAAGCTGGAACTGTCGTGGTCTGGGAAACCACCGGACAGTTCTCTCCTTGAAGGAGTTAGTTTCGTCCTAAAACCCGGTTATTTTATTTTTAATGGAAACACTAGTAGAAGATCGGCGATTGGGCTCTATAAAACAGCAGTTGAAGTTCGAAGGGGCTTTCTCTATAAACAGAAAAGGGCGCAGTGGTGGTTTAGCAATGTTATGGAAAGCAGAGATACATGTGTCGATTAAAAGCTTTTCCGAGCATCATATCGACGCGATAATTTCTGACAATGTTCGTGGAGATTGGAGGTTGGTAGGCTTCTACGGTTTCACTGAACGTAGTAGGCATAGAGAATCATGGGAGCTATTGAGGAGACTGGCTAGAGACTCCCAACTACCGTGGGTGGTGAAAGGGGATTTTAATTGCATTCTGAACACTGATGAAAAGGCTGGGGTGCTGTTTTCCCTACCTATTTAATGCAGGAGTTCGCTAAAGCTATTGAGGAGTATGGACTGTGTGAACTGGAGCTGAAAGGAAACCTTTTTACATAGGAAAAAGGCAGGGGGTTCTGAGATGTGGGTAAGAGAAAAGCTTGACAGGGGCTTCGCTTCGGCAGAGTGGTTGAACCGGTTTTCTAATTACCATCTTCAATCCTGTATGTCTGGGTATTCAGACCATCTACCGATCTCACTTAGTTTGGAAAGGGAGAAGGGAATAAGCAAAGCTAAAAGATTCTTTTTTGAGGAAAATTGGTTAAAGGAGCAGGAATTCAAGAAGCTTGTGGTTAGAAACTGGACGGGACAAGGGAGCAGGCCTATTCCTGAAAAGCTGAAGGATTGTGTGCAGAATATGGCTGAGTGGGGGAAGGGTTTCAATGTGCGTTTCAAGAGCCAGATAAGGAGATAGAGAAACAAAATGGAAAAATTGCATGGTAAAAGTGATAGGGAGTCGATTGCTCTATATTTCTTAGCCAAAAGAAAACTTAATGACACCCTGGAAGCAGAAGAGATTTACTGGAAGTAGAGGGCTAAGGCTTTCTAGTTGATAGAGGGATATATAAATACTCAGTTCTTCCATGCTAGCGTCAAAGCAAGAAACAACATAATTCTATTGTATCTCTCATCGATGAGTTGGGGGAGAGGTAGATAATCAGGGAGAGATGTTGGGGCTAGGCGCAGCAATAGTTCCAGTCTGTTTTCTCTACATCAAACACGACTGGGTCCGAAACTGTTCAAGTTATTGACACAATGATCAATTCAACAACAAATGATTTTCTCATGGCACCTTTTGAGTTGGAGGAGTTTAAACAAACCCTATTTTCTATGAGCCCGAACAAATCTTCTGGCCCTGATGGGCTAAATCCAGGATTCTTTCAAGCCTTTTGGGACACAATGGGCGTGGAATTGGGATCGGCTTGTGCAAAATGGCTTAAAGATGGGGAATTTCCTAATGGGGTTAATGACACTACAATTTTTGCCCTATTTCCCTGTGCAATGTGATTTACAATATAATTGCCAAGGCTCTAGCAAATCGGCTGAAGGGGGTCCTCCCTTAGATAATTGGAGAAACACAATCTGCTTTTATCCCTGGAAGATCTATAATTGACAATGTACATGTGGCCTTTGAGAGTATCCACTTCATGAAAAGGCTGAATAGAGGAAAGGAAGGACAGGTTGCTCTAAAGATTGACATCAGCAAGGCCTATGACAGGATGGATTGGGATTTCTTGAAACTGGTAATGATTCACATGGGATTTCATGAGACCTGGATTAGTTGGATGGTGCTATGTACTACAGCAGTGAAGTATAGGGTGACAGTGAATGGAGAATGCACCGAGCAAATTATCCCAGGCAGAGGGCTTAGACAAGGAGACCCGTTATCCCCATACCTGTTTATTCTATGTGCAGAAGTCTTATCGAAGCTAATAAGAAAAGCCGAAGGAGAGGGGCTAATATCAGGCTGCCGAATTTGCCACAGGGCTCCAACCATTACACATCTTTTCTTTGCTGATGACAGTTTCTTGTTCTTTGGAGCAACGACAAATGAAGCTAGAAAGGTGATGAGTATTATGTCCGAGTATGAGGTAGCTTCTGGACAAGCTGTGAATTTGAATAAATCCGGCATATTCTTTAGTGCAAATGTGACAGAGGAAGCGAAAATTGAGATTCAAAGGTTACTGGGGGGTTAGCATACCTTTAGATACATGCCGATATCTAGGCCTGCCTTCACTAATTAGACGTTCTAAATGTTGGATATTCACATTCCTGGTTGATAGGCTGTGGAAGAAGTTTGGTGCTTGGGGTCTAAGATTCTTATCCCAGGATGGGAAGGAGGTGTTGCTCAAGTCAGTTGCTCAGGCTCTGCCTACCTTCTGCATGAGTACGTTTCTTTTACCCTTATCTATTTGTGATGAGCTGCAAAATCTAATGAATTCTTTTTGGTGGGGTATGAAACCTGAGGGAAAAAGAAATATCCATTGGTTTGATTGGGAAAAATTATGCATGCCAAAAGGACTAGGTGGGATGGGTTTTAAAGACTTACATATGTTTAATTTGGCAATGCTAGGAAAGCAGGGGTGGAAACTTGTAAAATACCCAAATACTATAGTAAGCAGAATGTTCAAAGCAAAACATTTTTCTAGGGAAGACTTACATTTCTCTAAATTAGGCAATAATCCTAGTATGGTTTGGAGAAGTATCTGGGGAGGCCTTATCATACTTAGAAAAGGGCTAAGATAGAAGGTGAGGAATGTCAGATCTATTAGAGTTTGGGAGGATGCATGGGTACCTAATCTAGATGGTTTTTGTATAAACTCTTTTATGGTCCATGGGATGGAGGATTTGAAGGTTGCTGACTTGTTGCTTGAGAATGGTAGAGGGTGGGACTTGGATAGACTTAATGGGTGCTTTAGTGAAGCTGAAGTGCATGCCATTAGTGATATTATCCTACCATTCAATGTTGGGGAGGATATGAGAATCTGGCACTGGTCAAAAGATGGGTTCTATAATGTGCGTTCGGGTTACCTAGCGGATATGGGGATTGAAGAGGGAAGCATGATGCAGGAAGGATGGAGAAGACTATGGAAATTAATGATTCGACCGAAGCTAAAACATTTTATATGGCGTATCTATACGGGGTGTTTACCAACTCGAACATGGTTGGCCCAAAGAAGAGTCCCTATCACAATTGAATGCCCGATGTGTGTTGAGCAGGATGAAACGGATAACCATTTATTTGTTGAATATTGCTTTACAGGTGATATTTGGTGAATAGTTGGAATTTCAGCACCACAAGTGGACGATCTGAACTTTGCTGATTGGCTATTAAAAGAGATATGTGGTTCAAACCAGGATACCATTGTCCGGATTTGCTGTGCTTTGAAGACAATTTGGGACCACAGAAATAGAGTGCTATGGCATATGATTTGGTGGCTGGTGGATACTAGTTGGCGGATAGGAATGGACGAGGTTCGTGATTGGAGGGCCTATCACCAAGGTGCACCGCTAAGAGAAAGTAGACAACCGGATCAACGAACTCGTGACACCATTACTGAGATGCAGCAGCTTGACGACGGATCCTAGCAACCGATCCAAACCGCCCTTGTCGAACCCGCATCACTCTTACCTTGCAGCAGTAACGAGCGACGGCAACATCATCATCAAATCGACGGAACGACACATGAGACGACAGGTGCAACGCTTACAACGAACGACGCGGAATAGCAACGCCAGATTCCGGAACACCGTCGACCCCGTCCGAACAACTGTGACATACCCCAAGCAGCAGCGCCCCCTTACAGCAGATTCCCAGTGCATACATTGGCTAATCAGAGATTGAAGCCACCTGCTTCCGGTTCAGTTAAGTGTAATATTGAGGGAGCCATCTTCAAGGAATTAAAGAGCAGCGGTATGGGTGCAATAATTAGAGATGAAGTTGGAGCATTCCTATTTTGTAGTAGCAGTTTTATCCTAGGTATAAAATAATTGAGGCACTTGCTCTACGCACGAGCATGATTTGACTTCCTACTATGAAGTACACGAATGTTGAATTCGAATCTGATGCTAAGCTGGTTGTTGATGCAATTCAGTTTGATAAACAATATATCTCAGAGTTCAAAAAAAAAAAAAATACAAATTTATCTGAAATAGAAAATACAAATTCACATATCCATCTTATCCTTGTATTATGAGCTTATTTATAGACATTAATAGATAAAGTGTAAAATATATAGTGCTAAATTAATTAAACACCACAAATTAAGATTATATTAGATATCAGATGTGTGTGATGGATATTTTGATCTTTTACCAAAATGCCTCAAATCTTATTTAGTCTTTAATTCGGCCGTAACCAATCTTTTTCAGTTATAGACTGATACAAATTTTAAACCGACTATAATTCCAACATACATAAATTCATAAATGATTTATCTTTTATTTCTTATATGAAATTAAACTTAAAATATAAACGAATAGAATCTAAAAATTATCACAAAAACTTTAATCATCTAAATTAGAATCTTAAATTCTGGATTAAAAAATGATATTTATTTGACAATTCTGAAAACGATACAAGAAAAAGAAAGATACCATACAAGGGCGAAAAGGAAAAAACAAAATATCAAAGGAAAAAAGGGCACTCTGTAATTTGGATGGCCCACAATAAAAAAATATCTGAGTATATGTGTTTGATGGATATTTATTTAGCAGATGGTGTGGCATTACTGTTGGCCACTGTCAACATGTATTATTCCATACCAAATAGGACACGTGTCCTACATTATGTGGAGGTTTATCTACTCCGTCATTTCGCCCTTTATCGACCGACCTCTCGCCGCCTCAGCATTCTCTATAGTCTATATATGAGCAGTGTTCTGGTGCCCTAGACTCCATGTTAAGCTAATGCTCCCCATATTTTAAATTATTATTAGGCCTAAAACACAAATAACCCCTGAAACTTGTCCAAATATTGCAACTGCGCCTCCAACTTTCAACTGTAACAATTTACTCTTCAAACTTGTCCAATTGTAAAACATAACCCTTCAAACTTGTTCAATTGTAAAATAGAACCCCAAATTGAGATTTTTTTTACCCCGTACTTGAAGCAACTGTACAAATGTTTTCCCAGATTCGTTTCACGCCATGAAATCTTCAATGAAGCTATTTTTCCATATAAATATCCCAAAACTTTGAATCAAGAAATCACTAAAAAACGGATAGGAATAACAAAAAGAAGAAGAAGAAGAATGGAGGATTTGGTTACTTAAATACTGATTTTTTTTGGGTCCAAAGATCTGATTATCACATTCCACGAGCGTTGCATCATTTATATTTCACGTGTTTCTTCAATTGTAATCCATATCAGCAATTTGAGGTTCTGTTTTACGATTGGATAAGTTTGAAGGGTAAGTTATTACAATTGAAAGTTGAGTGGCAGTTGCAATATTTGTATTAGACCTTATTATTATTAATTAATTAATTAATTAATTAACTTGCCAGATGCCGGTACCTACTTAGAATACAAATATCTCGCATGCCTCATATAAAAAGCTACACAATTATTTGAGAATTTTATATCTAACACTCCTAAAAAAAGTTTAATTTATTCAATTAGTGGACATTGACTAATTTGATGATTTTGGAATTGGAGTATTAAGATTCTGGCACTCAATAGTCAATGCAATAAAATACTAAAATTTAAATTTTACCTCCATATTAAATACCGAAAAAATTGTTCAACTACTAACTTTTTTCAAAAAATCTTCAAATTGAAGTGGCAAAATCCACATTGTTTAAATTTTTTAATAAGTTATTTGATTTTAATTAATGCATATACTTATAATTTCTACATAATTTAGTTATTGATATTAAATTTGATAGGCATATTTTCTATTTTTTTCCGTTAATTGGTGTATCATTACTTATATCATATGTTTATTGATTCAATTAATTAGTGTGTCATCATTTATTGATTAAAATCGATTTAAGTCATTAAAGGTTTTTTATCGTTTAAATTAGATTTTGAATTCGAATTTTGATATATACAGAAAATTTTAATTAAGAGAGAATTCACTTAAAATATACATGAAAAATTGAACAAATTATAAAAAAAAATGAACTAAAATTATAAATATAGTAGTTTTTTTTTTTTAACAACAAAATATAGTAGTTAATTAAGAACAAATTGTGAGACTTACAAAATAAATGTTACTAGTATGGTTAGAAAATGGCTTTTGCCAAATAAAAGGTGGCAATTTTTTTTTTTTTTTTTTTTTGATAAAAAAAGGTGGCAAAATTAACTTCATTTAATTCGAGGAAATTAGGAACTTAGTGACGTGGCGTATTCTTATACGCCAAGGCTCCATGTTCACCTAAACGCTGAAAGCATCAGATTACGTCTTGATTATACTGCCTATAAGAACCTCTCGTGTCTCTGGAAAAAGCCGCATTTCTCCTTCAAATCAAAGCAAAAACATCAAATATAATAATGGTCTCGAAAAATCCGAACCCGCCTGAAGGATTCTTCTTGGATCCGAATGGAATGGCCTTATCCGGATTAGGACCTTTCGCTACAGCATCCACTACTTCTTCGTCTGAGGATCTGAGTAAGAAGATCCGAAAACCCTACACCATCACCAAGTCCAGAGAGAGCTGGACTGAACCGGAACACGACAAGTTCCTCGAAGCTCTCCAGCTGTAAATCTCAATTTTCTCCAATTTATTGAAATTTTTTAGTTTTCATTATGTTAGGGTTTGCTTCGGTTATGTGTCTGTTCTTGTTTACACTTTCATGTGAATTCATGCTGTTAATTGAGATAGGTAGGTGATTTAGGTAAGTATTGCTCGAGTTCACTTGAATTGTTAATTAGAAGTACGAGAAAATTGAAGCGAAGAAGTGTTGCAGCTTATTTCTCGATTTTAAATTTTTGTGATGTAGGCACAGTGTTGTTATATTATGTGCCAATGTGTTTTAAACTTCAGGCTGTTGAATCAGATGTATTAATTATCTACTCGAGATTGTAAATAGGCTTGTTTCTGTTGCTTTCTTGCATATTTGCAATTTGTATCTGTATCCTGCCTAAAAATAATAACCAACATAGTTTTGTTCAATGCAATGTACTAAATTTTTGTCAGCCACTAAAGAATATGGAGACTGAATTTTTAATTCTGACTCAGAAACCCTC
Source organism: Euphorbia lathyris (assembly GCF_963576675.1). NCBI lineage: Eukaryota > Viridiplantae > Streptophyta > Magnoliopsida > Malpighiales > Euphorbiaceae > Euphorbia > Euphorbia lathyris. Next base: position 22,506,878 of record NC_088910.1, on the reverse strand, counting down.
TCTACCATTAGTCGATAAATGTTTTATGCATTGTATATTGTGATTAAAGCTATAAATTATATAGGCAGATACCTGCGGTAAAAATGATGTTGGACAATAGAAGTCAGAATAAGTTGGAGCTGCAGTCCTCCTTCCATCTCACCCTGAGCAATGAAATACTTTTTGTGGCTTCCATATGAGTACTTCAACATTATGGGAGCTAGAGAACAGATATTAGTTTGTTTTGCATAATAATTCCAGAAGCAGCATTTCAACTTCGTAATATTGTTTTTGAAGAATCTCATAATTGTGACTTCACTTGTTAGAAAGTTTCTCTAGTTGAAATTTATTGACAATTCCTGGAATAGGAATCTTGATGGTTGTAACTTTCCCTCCTTTTGTTCTTTATGCATGCTCATGTTCTGTTTCTTTGATTCTTTTCAGCTTTGACCGGGACTGGAAAAAAATTGAAGCATTCATTGGGTCCAAAACTGTTATACAGGTATGCCAATAATGAAATTTTAGCTATTTCCCGAAAATATATATATATTTTTTTTCTGGTTCTTGGTACCCTGTTTTTTATTTTCACTTGCATAACTCTCATCATGTTCTGGTATCCGTTGATGACAATATTGTGGTTGTTTACTGTTAATTGATTGAGTTGAATGTTTACACCAGTAACTTGATTCCTTTTCTCAAAAATTGGTTGTTGACATGAGTTTTTTTTTTTTTTGCATAATAATTCAAGCTATTTTCTTAATGAATTTGAATTATCATCATAACTTGAATTTGTATTGATTTATCCCCATTCCTCCATTCGGCAATCCCTCATAAAGAAAGAGAGTGTTGGTTGGCACTGGTACCAATGTTAAACATGGGAAGTGTTGTTTTGCAGATACGTAGTCATGCGCAGAAATATTTTCTCAAGGTTCAGAAGAATGGAACCAACGAACACCTTCCTCCCCCTAGGCCTAAGAGGAAAGCTGCTCATCCATATCCTCAGAAAGCCTCGAAAAATGGTGAGAATGGTGCATTTTACGTGTGTCTAGTAATTCTGGTATTATTTAGACTAATATAACTTTATCTTGTTGACAGCTCCACTGCTCTCACAACTTGCAGGATCCTTGCAATCATCCTCTGCTCTTCCTGAACCAGTTCACAGACCTGAACCCTCTTCAATCCCAATGAACCCTATAACTCCTGCTGCTGCTGCAGCTTCCTGGACAAATAATATGCCATCAATAAGTTTATCAAATCAAACACAAGGTTCGTGGCTGTAATCCTTTTTTTCCGAATAACAATTTGGAAAACTTTTTTTTTTCTCGTCTCATTTTCTTTCAATTTATTTTTGATTTGCAGGAAATGCTGGGGCAAATAATTGTTGCAGTAGCACTGAAAGTACTCCTAGGACAAAACAAATTGGAGAACCCATTGAGCTGGGAAATCATGGCCATCCTTTGAGAGGTGAGTTTTCCTTTTTGTTTCTTCATGTTTATTTTATTTGTAAATGGATAATGGCACAACTATAATTGTTTCAGACTGGATTTTAATTGTTCCCACTATTTGGCCATGGAAGACAAGGTTCACTGGATTAAAATAGGATGTAGTTTAAAATGTACCTGGCTCTAAAATCCAACACTTGTATTTGATAATGTCCATCTGTACGTGGGCATTGCATCTGTTATATTCTTGAATGGACACGGTTATCCATGTTGACCTCACACTCGTTCATTGGCATGTCCTTTTAACAAGAGGAGGCACAAAGCAAGAAAGAGGCTATGGCAATGCAATCATGTATAAGGCCCTTTAGCAGTGGAATAATGTTTACTAACATTTTCTGTCTGTATTTAAGCTTGACCAGGAGTCTATCTGTGTTTAAGCTTGATTGATACTTGATAGTCTAGATGTAATTCCTGATGCCTTGTCTTAAGTTTACATATGGAAAGTAGGAGGTGCCTTCTTCCTGATGCCAAATATATACCAAATTATGATTGTTTTCAGATTTTCATTATTCCCAATCCTATGGTATCTTTAGGACGAGTGACGTGTGTAATCTGTCTCGTGCTTGTCATGTAATTAATCTAGACTTTGATATGTAAGAAAATCCGGACCTTTTTTTTGTATGTTGGATATTTGCTGTCCTTTTGTTCCCTTTTTAAGCTTACATTTTCATTTTGGTAGGCATGAAGAATGACGGTTAAAATAGCTTGTCTAGAATTATATTTATACTTCATTTTACTCAAGCACTTGAGGGCACTCACACTGACTCTTTATTTGCAGTTCTTCCTGACTTCGTTCAAGTATATACATTTATGGGCAGTGTATTTGATCCAAATGCTACTGGGCATCTGCAGAGACTAAAAAAAATGGATCCTATAGATGTTGAAACGGTGTGTTCTCATTCAAACCTTTACATCGTATGGATTTATTAGTTGCTTTATGTTTAGCTGTAAATTTATTGGTCTTATTATATATTCTAGAATATAATTTTGACGAAAACTTGCACTATGTGGTACTTGTTCAGGTGCTGCTGTTGATGAGAAATCTTTCTGTCAATTTGACAAGCCCTGATTTTGAGGATCATGTAAGTGGTGTTTCTACAAACTAGATACTTTCCAAGTTGCTGTTTACTAGATTATATTGGTCTCCATGCTTGTGTAAAATCCATCACTCTCCCGTTTCTGTATTAAATTAGAAAAATAGCTACTTGTGCACATTGTCTTGCAGTAAAAATGGTGGCTTTTTAACTTGCATATCAACCTTATTTTTGGATTCTGTTTTAGACTTTTTTTTTGCTGATGGTTAGCTGATTGGCTTTTCTTAGGTCGTTTCTGCTTCATTTAGTAGAATCTGATAGAATAAGTTGCTAAAACATATCTAAATGATGATGGAAAGTTAACAAAACAGCAACAGGGGGCCTGACCTGTGCATTTGGTGCTCCCGTATTCAACTGGTAGGGTCCAATTGCAGTAGGAATAATCAGAATCGAACCTTTGCATGATTTTGATGGTTATTTATTTTCATGCGATGATGCCATTTGTTCTCTTTGATATGCTCTGTTGCATAAAATAAGCTAATCAATTATCTATCTACATTTCATGATATCGATGGTACAGAGAAGGTTGCTTTCTTCCTATGACATGGATTCCGATGCAATTGGAGCAAACAAGGCCCCTAAAAACGACCGACAACAACAGAATGTTGCGTAATTTTAGGAGCAATGATACTTGTTCATGCAAGATGTGCCTGAATTCCATTAGTTTAGCCTTCCAATGCTGACTGACTTCTCGCCAAATTTTGTGCCCGGCTGATAGGCTACGGTTAGAAAGCATCAGCTGCCAGCTATTAGAGGCATCTGCTATCTATTCTTGTTATTAGTTGCCCTCTGTTTTTCTGCCATCATTTGTAAGTAAATCCTATCATAGCATCATCATTCTGGTGTCATGTATATATAGGAAATACAGAAAAGGAAAATAAAACAGAGCAGAAGTTACCTTGCGAGTGTATAACTGTATATCTTAGAGTCACTCTGTATTCAAGTTTGAGATATTTTCCAACAAAGTTAGTAGGTCAATACATTGCTCAAATGGAATGTATGTTTTTTCTGTCATAGTTTGAGATCTGATAATATAATTATTCTATTTTACACACTTGGACTCTTGTATTTTTTTTTTTTTTTTTTTTTAAATGATCTAGAATTTGATATGTAAAAGTAAAAGGTGTAAAAATAACCATGTTTAGGAGTTGCAGATGCTTTATTTGATAGAATTGGAATGAAATCAGTGTCTGATGGTGAGAAATATGCTTTTTTTTTTCTCTCTCTTTCAATAAAAATCAGTATAGAAACATTGAAGTAGTTGTGGCAGCAATCATGAACTAATTTCAAGGACATGTGACAACCTCTACATTTCGAATGCTTGGTGTAGTGGAGGCAGTTTGTCTTGTGTCAAAATTGTATTCTCTGGATTCTAGGTGTAAATCAGGGATCTCTTTTGGAATGGTTTCGGAACACCATTTATTGGCTCACGTGTCTTACCAGTTATGTCTTGGCATGGTTTGATCTGAAGGCTCTCCTTTTTCCATACGTTTTTGTGTTTCCTAATAAGGACACATATAATTCTTTATATTTACATGATATCATGTCTCCTATTTGGCCATCGAAGTTCTTTAGAGCTTCGTCCACTTGTGGCTTAAGAATTGAAAGCTTCGAGAACGGTTTGGTAATAGCTGAAGTAGAAATTAGACGCTTCTATTATTACGATAATATGTTCCCATATCCTTAAAACCTCTTAAGAATTTCAGTTCCTGTTAACTTTGATGTGTCCCAAGTAAAAGATTTAAGCATATTTATTTATAATCAAACAATATAACAATTAATCAATTAAGGTTGCTTATTAAATTTTATTGAATTATATTTTTTAATTTTTGAAAGAGGCTTATGTTTTTCTTAATATTTTTCTTTTTTATTATATTACAAAAACAAGATAAAATTGCAAGCTTCTTTCTTAATTAAGTTGTCGTGTTTGTTCTTATATGTTTATTAACTATATTTCATATTTGATTATATATATATATATATATATATATATATAATTTTATGGCCTAGTGAATTAGGATTATTGATTATTAAAATGATTTTTCTTACCATCTCATTTTCTTTCAAATTGAGTGCTGAATTGGTGAAATTTTTCTTATTATTAAATTGATTAGAGCTTGATAGGAGTAGCCGGAAGGGAAATTAATTTTGTATACAACATTGCATGCCTGTCTTGAGTTATACTATTTTTGAGACAATTAAAGATTGAATTATGCTAGGAAAGTTTTCTCTTTGAATTCGACTTTTACATGACACTTGTGAGCCTCATATTCAACTTTGGTTCTAGACAGAAAAACATTAACTCTTCCTTCTTTCTATTCCTTAACGTTATGTTTCTCTTTGTTGCTCTATTTCGGATGAAGGGTCTCATTTCTTTAATTGTTTTCAAATTTGACAAGATTATACAAGACTGAAGATTATGGAATCAATTTCCTTTGGAAAATTTATGTCCCAAACTTTAGCTTGTGAGAAGATGTCAACTTTCTTTCATGATCACTATTTGGAAGAAGTTAACTAACCAACTTTTACTCCTGATTATGTCATTTAAAAGACAGCTTTCTTTGAAGCTCTCTACAAAAAGAGAGTTGTCATGAAAGCACAAGCCTTGTCTAAGCAACCAAATGTTAGTATTCTCGAAATGGTGAGTTCCACAGGAACTCAGCTCAATGTAGGAACAAATTTTAAGCCAAAGAGTAAGAGTTCGGTAGGAGACTTGATCTACAACAAGAAGCTAAATTCTACAAAGGTATTTCCGTACCTTATGTGGTTCTCTTTTTTTTTTTTTTTTTTTTGCATAAGGTACGGAAATACCCTAGTAGAATTTAGCTTCTTGTTGTGGTTCTCTTCATCTAGTTTCGTTCTATACAATATATATTCACATATTGTTACTTCCTTCAAATTGTCAGTCATCATAAGAGGTAGTACAAGCATTAGATAGAGTTGGTGTTATGCTAGACCTCTATGCCCAATTTGAATTTATGAAAGAAAGTATCAAATGTTTTGTCTTGAAAAAGCTTTAGAAGAGTCGTGGCATGCCACGTTGCTTAGAAATCACTTTGTAGTGATATTTATAAATAAGCTCTTCACACACTTGGTGTAGTGTGGACTCTGAATAATATTTGACTGCGTGCTATGTCTGTTCCTGTTTGGTTTCTAGCTGCACGGTAGCAGGAGGGGTAAATACTGCATGCTCTAGCGGCACAGAGGCAAGATTAAATCCTAAGGTTCCATTGACACGACCTCAATTACAAAAACTTGGAAGAAAACCCTCTACCTTTTCGGGTGTGGCCCAAAAAACTCGCTTTCAGCTTCATCAGAGACTATCAGTCAACGGTGAGAAAACCAAAAAAACCCTACAATGGAGATGATAAAGAAGTTGAGAGTTCTCTTGTATATTATTCGGACCAGCTAGAGATAAAGCAGATTCTTTTTGTACATTGTTTTGGAAAGGATTATTTATTGTTTCATCAGTTTTCAATGTTCTTGAGCCAAATGAGCCTGTTCATATTGATTCTAACTGTAAATATGAGGAAGTAGAGCAGCCATGTAAAATGTCACATCAGTAATTAGTTTCTATGCAAATCCATCAAACAGAAAATTGTTTAGACATCAACATGAAAATGGGATGTGAAAAAAGTTTAGAACTTTCCTAATCAAGTAATATCCAATAAAAGATACTAGCAATAGCTTAAAGCAGAAGATGCAGAGAATAACCGCAAGCCCATAAAACCTTCAGGAATTTCAGGAACTATATATGTTTTGTACAATACTCTGGGAACTCAATATTTTGCAGCCCAAACCAGTGGCGAATGCAGGATTGCTCGGTTGGGGGGCCGATTTTACACGTGGTGTATAAATTTTTTTTTTTTGACAAATCGGTGTCTAATAGAATATTTCGGATTTAGAGAAGGCCTAAAAAAATTAGAAATTTGGACTTAGAGAAGAGGGCCTAACACGCCCAAAAAAAATTAAAATTTTGGATTTAGAAAGGACTTAGCGGGACCTGGGCTGATTTTGGGATACTAATATAACACCCGAGCTAAATTTCTTGGAAACAGGAAGACCAGAATCACCACAATCTTAAATTTTGTGGAGACAGGGGGCCGAAACTACTCGTCCGAGGGGTCGGGTCCCTGTCTCCGCCCCTAGTCCAAACAGAACTGCATCACATCGTCCAGTGTCGCGATGTTCCCAAAATTATGAATTTTCGGGCTGATTCCAAGTCCGATATGCGATTCAGATTGAAGGCTCCCCTTTTCATGCTTGCAATTTAGGTAGCCAAGAGCAATTAGTTTATTTCTAGACATTATTATAAAACACAAATATTTTATTCCTTATTCTACATCAATTCAATATGGGTTTGTTTTAAAAAGAAGATTTCATATTTTACGTGATTTAATAATAGAATTGAAGATTAATATTTATAAATTCGGCGAAATATTTTGAATTTTTTTTTGTCCAACTCGTACAAAAGACAGTATATTTTTTATTTTTAAAAAAAATCACATCTTTATTATATGTTAATAATTTGTTACTACTGCTGAGTGATAAAGTGACTTACATGTGAAATGTAGACGATAAGATTCATGACCAAAGAGACAGTTTGATGAATTATTTCTCAAATTGACCCAACTTGACAACGTTATTGGTTAAATCGCTCTTGGTTGCCAACGTTGGGGTAAAATTGCATCATTTTAGACGTTAGGGGTAAAATTGCTTCTCGATGTAAACATTAGGGTGTGTTTACACCTTATCCCTAAAAAGATGGTGTTCATGGCATGAAAGAGATGAATTTATATCTTTACTAACATAAATTATTAAATTACATAAAACATAAATACATCACTAGTTAGATAAAAGGGTAAAATGGGATAAAGATAAAGCGGTGGCAAGCTTGTAAATAAGCTGATAGTAGGAGTTGTAAATAATGGCGACAAAGTTGTAATTAGAAGTCAGCTGGAGATAGGACAAGGTTGATTCGTATGATTCTTTTAAAAAGTCCACACGACATGTGAGATTAATTTTTAGAAATAGCAACTTTTGCTCTGGTGATTTGAAAGTCCACGATGTGTGGATTAAAATAGAGAAGCACACACTCCCAATTTGGATCCACAAGACGTGTGGGTTCTTGACACACCTTTTGGTAATAGAGATGGAATTCTTAAGGATTTCTATTGATGAAGGAGAGTATAAATATCCAAGAGTTTACAAAATCAAGCCCTATAATTATGCCTATAATTATGTTCTTAGCATATATATTTATTCTTTAGTTGTACCCTATGGTATAGAATAGTGAGATTTTAACAACCTCATAGGATCGGTTGCTAAATAACCCATTGCTAAATATTTGCGACCAAATTTATGTGATTGATCGCTAACATTTGCGACCTTATAAACGGACGCTAAAGTGCAAACACAAATTAGCGACCAAACTTTTTCATTGCGCAGAAATTGGTACCATATCCAGAAATTGGTGTTGAAAGTGAAATACGGTGAATTATATATTATTGCTCTTCAATTTATTATTGTTTTTATAGTTATTGAACTTCAAAAGTGGATATAGGACAATTTGGTATTATTGTGGCTAACAAAACATGTTATGCAAAAACCAATCGTTGGTTGGCGCAGTGGTAGCATGGGGCTGCGCTTGGTAGGGCGGTTTCAGGATCGATCCCCCACAACGGCGATTGGGAGGGGTTTAAATACTGTAATCCTTGGACCCGCCCCGAATCCGGATTAGTCGGCCAATGTGGTTCGGAGTACCGGATGGTTTAACAAAAAAAAACATGTTATGCAAAAAGTGTTGAGAAAAAAGCGCATAAATTATTGGTAAGTGTACAAAAAAAAATATTAAAAAATATATATTAGGTCATAATATTTTTGTTCAAAAAAATTAACATCAGTTTTTCTTATAAGTTGTGACGGCTGCTTTCTCCAAAAGCTACAAATTACATTTAAAGAAAACGATTTTGCATTTTCCAAACATTGCTTTTAAATTCTGTTTTTTGTCGAAAAATATTGTGTTTTGGAAAATATTAGGTAAGAGAAAATTTTGTGTTCGAAAATATATTTTCTGCTGTTTGGCTAAACCCACAAAAAAATATGGGTGACTACTAGGTAAAAAAGAATGGAATATAGCTTCAAAAATGTTTTAATCTTTTCAAAATAGTACAACACTTTCCTCACTTTCTTCATAAATTTTGCTATTGACTACTAAAATCCTCCGTTGACTTATTTTTCCTTAGCAAACAAACATCAAAAAATAAAAAAAAATATTTTGTTGCACGATATTTTCCGATAAACAAATGGTAGCTAGAAAAAATGCTTTTATGGCATAAAAAGGCATGAAAAAGCAATGTCAAACGTGCCTATAAAAGTTCATAAACTTTATCTTTTACTAATATAAATATGTAAATTGTAACTGAAAATTCAAAATCGAAAAGTCCTAAAATTTAAAATTGTTTAGAATCAAATTTTCCATAGAACCACCATTTTTGGAGTTTTTTTTTTCTCTATACTAGTTTCTATCTTCTAGCGAATCAGTAAATAACTTCAAAACTAAAAAAAAAATCATAAAGCAAAATTGATTAGAATAACATTTCCATCAGCTCTATAATAAAAGGTTATATGATCAAATTGGTCTACTATCATTTGCACTTTAACTAACAAAATTCATGAATTTTATGTATAATTTTGAATTTCAAGAACTAAAGAAAAATCAGAGTTAAAGGATCATGAGTGTAATTTACTCAGTGTAATTTATGAAGTATCAGATTTGGCAGCGGAAGGGAACTCATCAATAAAGGGCAAATAAAAGAAAACAAATCGCTTTTTGTTTGTTTGTATTTTTTTGGGCAAACATGTCATGCATATTCAGGGTTAAGCAAAGCTGCGTAGTGTAAAAAAATCCATACAGAAGCTACAAAAGAAGTGGGGACATCTTCTACCAAAACCAAAATAGTTCCCCTGTCATGAAAATTGAAAGCAAAGGTGCTGGAATATTCCATTTTTGAATCATTTTTTTTACTAAAAAACAACAATGAATATAGTGTCAAAGTGTAGTCCCGCTTATTACATCAATCAATTCGAATTTTGTAAATTGCAATGTGCAATAGAGTATTCACGAAATTTATTGAAACCTGTCAACAAGACATCATTCCTATAGTTCGTCATATATTTCTCCACCATGGCTTGCGCGGGTGCACCTGCTTTGCTTGTGCTGTCCCAAAGGGTGTATTATGGCCTAAAAATAGCAGAAATAACCAAATGACAAACAGATTTAAAAGCAGCAGTTATAACATATGCAAAGCCCAAAGTTATACTTAAATACCTGGATTTGGCATATAGAGACCCCGAAAGGTTCGGTTAAAATTGTGTGTATGATTTATCTGTTGCGAATGGCTAACCATTTCATTGATTGAATCATCAGATGGTGCAATACTTGGTACTCTAAATAGTTGGTGAGGAAAAACATAAGGAAATATCATCTGATGTGGTAAAGGACGCATAATAGAACTGTCAAACCTAGTTGACTCGGCCGGGGGATTCTTGGAAGGAACATTGATGGAAGAGTCGCTCTGTCGAGGAGGGTCATTCTGTTGATACCTGACTTCAGAATGTTGGAACAATGAAATCCCTGGATTTTTATGAAAAAGTGAGTAAGATCTCACTTGTTGCATATTGTCATAAGAAGGTTCTGAATCCACTGGATTAACAGATGCCAAAGCGTTATTCCCCGGGATGTTTGGATTGAAAACAGTTGGTTTATGATCATCATTATCTGGTGTCAACACATAGTCCCCTGGAAAGATCAAGTCATCTAATGAGATCAAACTGTCTTCATCAGGAAGAGAAATTTCATTGGTTGCATCTTCCTTCTCATCAAATATGTCGACAGAATCGCATTTCATATCAACATCAGAGTCAGATTGCTCAACACTGCATAAAGTTATAGCAGTTTTATGATCAATTCTTCCAGAAGAAAAGCTTCTTGGTTCGTGTTTGTTAGCACTTCTGTTAGATTGTATATGCACTTCAGATTTATCGTTCGCAATGCCACCTGCTAGATTTTGCTCTACAAAATGTAAAATAGTCAGTAGAGAGTGGCCTTATATGCTCACGTACTAATTTAGAAAGGTATAGCAAAACCAACACCGTGTCTTTTTAATACAAAATACCTTCTTCAATAAACAGATCAACAAAGTTGGAAGAGGATAACATGCAGCAGTTGATCTCTTCTGCACAATTCTGCTACGAAGTACAACTTCAGGATGTCAGATAGTAAATGTGAAATTACTTGTCTGTTAAAATTAGAAAGGTACTATGAGTGTGACTTTTCCTAAAAGTCTAAAAATCCTAAAATAGACGACAAATCTTCTTTTTTCACATGAAAAGGAAAAAGAAAAATCAAATTAGAGCTCGTATACTGTGTATATTGGTGCATTGTAGTACTTGAGTAGGATACACACTTCAATAATCTAGATATAACACTGATACCCGACTCGATTTTCGAGGTGTCAATTCTAATTAAATCCGCATTCTATACTCAATAGAAAAACAATATGAGAATCAGACTATATAATTGGAAATGAACACATTTTCTCATGTAGTTTTCTCGAGAAAGTTGCAGAGATTTTGGCAACTGCAATGTGTTCGAAAGGAAAGAAAATGAACGAAATGAAGAAGAGAGAGAGAGAGGGGGAGACTTGGCACACCATGTCATAATCTGATGATCATAAACCAACTGTTTTCAATCCAAACACAGGTGTGTACGGACTGCGGAGACAAATATGTACGGACTAATATATTTATATTCCTTTAGCGATTGTGATCAATCGCGGCTGTTGTTCTAACGAGGCAGATTTCTATTTTTTTTAAGGAATAATATGTAAATCTAGCCAATATGGAAAAATAAATTTAAACGTATAAAAAAATAACAATTTTAAATCTAATATCTCCTAAATATAATAATATCATAAGTTTTTGGATAAATAATTCATTACTCTTTATATTTTTATTAACACACTGATTAATTTTTATATTTTAATAATATGATGTTTTTTTCCTTAATTTTTGTTATATTCAACGGTTTAGTTCATTATAAAAGAATTAAATTATTAAATAATTCAAATATTTGGAGACTAAGAGTTTTGATACACGTGTTAAAAGTTTTGATACAATGAGATATAACTATTTTATTGATTTATGATAAGATATTTTGTTTATTGTTTAAAAAAAATATTTGGTAGAATTTAATATCATTTAAGTAATTGGAAAAGATACAACTATTTTATTGGTTTATGATAAGATATTTTGTTTATCATTTAAAAAAAAGTATTTGGTAAAATTTAATGTAGTTTAAGTAACTGAAAATACACATTAATATGAATTTGAATTTGACTAATTAAAGAATATGAGTTGAGAACATTTTCAAAAAAAGAAATATATGTTGAGAATGGAAACTTTTCTTGGAATTAACTAGTTAATTTCCAACTGTTAAAAAGAAATAAACTAAGCTAATAAAAAAACTAAGCATCTAAGGCAAATTTTTCATATTTTGGCTTTTCTATCCCCAATTTTCTATATTTCTATCCCCAATCTCCATTTTTTTCTCCAACCCTTTATATAATTTCTTCCCTATAAAGTATATTCCATACTTTATTCTACTTCAACTGCTTTTTACCTCTAATTTATCACATTATTATTTTATTAATTCTGGTTGGACTGCCAACTCTCCCCAATTCATCATTTCCAGCCCTTCATATCTGAGGGTTGGAGATGCTCTTAGTTCTCACTAACATCAAATTTTTATTTTTATTTTCAAGTATTTAATGTAACTTATTTTTTCAAAGCGAACCTTTTGGTTACATATTAAAAGTTTTGATGTAGATAAGATACAAATAATTTATTAGTTTATTGTTTAAAAAAATGTTTAGTAAAACTTAATGTGGTTTAAGTAACTGGAAAAGATACATGGCAAAATATTTTGTTTATCATTTTAAAAAAATTTGGTAAAATTTAATTGGTTTAAGTAACTGAAAATACGCATTAATATGAATTTGACTAATTAGAGAATATAAGTTGGGAAATTTTCAAAAAAAAGAAATATATGTCGCGAATGGCTAACCATTTCATTGATTGAATCATCAGATGGTGCAATACTTGGTACTCTATATAGTTGGTGAGGAGAAACACAAGGAAATACCACCTGATGTGGTAAAGGACGCATGATAGAACTGTCAAACCTAGTTGACTCGGCCGGGGGATTCTTGGAAGGAACATTGATAGAGGAGTCGCTCTGTCGAGGAGGGTCATTCTGTTGATACCTGACTTCATAATGTTGGAACAATGACATCCCTGGATTTTTATGAAAAAGTGAGAAAGATCTCTCTTGTTGCATATTGTCATAAGAAGGTTCTGAATCCACTGGATTAACAGATGCCAAAGCTATATTCCCAGGGATGTTTGGATTGAAAACAGTTGGTTTATGATCATCATTATCTGGTGTCATGACATAATCCCATGGAAAGATCAAGTCATCTAATGAGATCAAACTGCCTTCATCAGGAAGACAAATTTCATTAGTTGCATCTTCCTTCTCATCAAATATGTAGACAGAATCGCATTTTTTATCAACATCAGAGTCAGAATTGCCTCCCTTTCCCTCAGATTGCTCAACACTGCCTAAAGTTATAGCAGTTTTATGATCAATTCTTCCAGAAGAAAAGCTTCTTGGTTCGTGTTTGTTAGCACTTCTGTTGGATTGTATATGCACTTCAGATTTATCATTCGCAATGCCACCTGCTAGATTTTGCTCTACAAAATGTAAAATAGTCAGTAGAGAGTGGCCTTATATGCTCATGTACTAATTTAGAAAGGTATAGCAAAACCAACGCCGTGTCTTTTTAATACAACATACCTTCTTCAATAAACAGATCAACAAAGTTGGAAGAGGATAACATGCAGCAGTTGATCTCTTCTGCACAATTCTGCCACGAAGTACAACTTCAGGATGTCAGATAGTAAATGTGAAATTACTTCTGTTAAAATTAGAAATATCACGCTCAAGCAGCAGAATTATGATTAAGCTAGCAGCAGAAAGTTCATCCTTGACATTGATTTTTCAAACATACAAACCAGCTAAAAAGTAGGCATGTAATTTAAAAGGCATTCTTCTTAAGAAAAACACCTATTATATATTATATCGATATGGAATCATCTATTATATTGTTGTTTGAGGATAGGAGAAATGGTATCCAAATAATTGACTCTACGTAGTTTGAATTGGAGGCTTTTATTAACTTAAGCAGGTTATTTTCTTCCTTCTCCATCAATGTCCAGCCGAAAACAGGGGGAGCCTGGGGACTGGCCGCCGGAACCACCTTGACCCTAAGTTCGATTTAGCAAAAAAAAAAAAAATTTTACGGGCGCACATGTAAAATCACCCCCCAACCGAGTAATCCTGTATACGTCACTAGCCGGAAATCCATAATTACCTAACTGTAATGTAGAAGCTAAATTTAGTTGAGCTATAATAACTATTATTGCTATGTCTCGCATTGTAAGTTCCTACTTTGGACACTTTGATATGAGCATGAGCTAGTGGTAAAAGCAATAATGTGCCTGATCATGCATGAATTGGTTAAAACATCAAGCATTAAGACATGCTTTAGAAACAAACAAGAAAAAAAAAAAAAAAAAAAGACTCATAATATGTCTTCAATTTGCAGCAATAAAACCAATACCTCTTGCATTGGAGAATGGTTCAAGGATTTTGTTTCTAAACCCTTCTTAAAGATGCTTACAGAAGTGTGGAAAGGATAACTTGCATTATGTGGAGCCAAGGATGCCACAACTTCCTTTGATTGATCCCTTTTGTTCACAATCATCTCATCATTTCTGAAATCATGTGGGTAACTAGAAGCATCTGAGTCCAACTTTCCTTTATGCTCATCTGAAACGATCTCTTGCTTCCTTTCATTAGATTTATTTGTTTCCTCTGTCATTTCAAATGAATCTAAAAAAGTTTATCCTCACCTTAGCACTTAGAATACTCGGTGAATCCATATGGATGGAATCACAAAGAAAAGAATTAACAGAATAAATCTACTAAACGGCAAAATATGACAGAGAATTTACCAGTCCTTTCCTCTTCTTCGCTCCCCATACTTGGACACTCGGAGGAAGGAAACAGTACATAACTATATACATCTTTATGCACTCTCCTCGAATGAAGATTCATCTGAAAGACGGGCATTATTTTCATTGGACGTTATGTATTTTATTCGAGCTTTTAAAGAAGGAAACTGAAAAAACACAACACAGTAGGAAGATACAAGGAAGTTCTAGGAAAGTACTGTGCAGCACGCTAGACACATCTAATAACTACTAGTAGCAACATTTAGGCAAATATATATATATATATATATATATATACATATATATATATATCTAACTATTACTTTTGTTGAGATAATGTGAATAGTGCTTCAATAATAGTACAAGCAAGGAAGCTATTGATTGATTGTTCTACTACATCAGCACCAGAACACAAAGTAGTAGTCACACCTTAGAGGGATGTGGAGGCCGATTTGGTCCGACACATTTGTTGAACGGATAACAATGGCTGCCTTGAACCATTGGGGCAGAAACCCGTGCTAGACATCCAGGGTTTCTCAGAAGATCACCGCTGCTATTGTTGACCAGATAATAACCGCTGCCTATAACCATTGGGGCTGATAGATATCCAGAGTGGCTCAAAAGAGCATCGCTCCCCAGAAGTCCACATTCAGTATTATGTTTCGAATGTTGAGATAGGTTGACATCCAATCTGACAGAATCTACATCACGACAAGATGGTTCCATATTACATGTGCAGAAGATATAAACAACATGAAAGCATGGAGCCCTAAGGATTAAGCAATGCAATGAACAGCGCACCAATATGACATGGCATATGTGACAGAGCATTGTGCCCTTCTCAATGCTCTCCACATTCCTTCAACATAAACCGTGATGGATAATGGAAAATTATATGAAGTAGAGATAATGGGAAATAGCTTGATTCATCCAACACTAAATATCAGCTAATGATGAGCTTGAAATCAATTTGAGCTCAGTCTTTGTCTTCCTACCAGAAATTTAGATCAGTACAAGACTCTTAGACTCCCCTTTGAACCATAGCAAGTTTTACTACAACTTCAAAGTATTTATAAGCAACTAATACGTTCGGTAGAAGAATACTATAACCTTTATTTACATAAACAGAAATAGCTGATAACAGCAAAAATCTATGAGCACAAAACTACATGACTGTGAGGCACTAGTCAAGGCATTGTTGAGTTCATATCGGCTGTCTAGATGATAACCAATTCCTTGGGTCATTGGAGGAGAAACTCCAAGAAAACATATAGGCTCTTTTAGTATAGAACCCTTCCCCAAAATTCCATTGTCAGGCAGCAAAGGTTGAAATAGGTTGTCATTCCATCTGCCAGCTTCTGCTTTATAGTAAAAGATGTATAGCATCACATTACTGAAGCATGTGTAACAATGCATTAATAAGGATATTATGCAGTTGCAGTATGATTCATTTTTAAACTCCACTTACAACAATTAGCTCATATCTTCCTAGCTGATTAATGCATATTCTCTCTTAAAATCTAAGACTTGAGAATCGCAAAGAAATAACAATAATGCTTGAAGTACGGTTTTTCCTTTATAAGCAACTAATACGTTTGGCAGAAGAATACTATAACCGTTATTTACATAAACAGAAATAGCTGATAACAGCAAAAATCTATGAGCACAAACCTGGATCACTACATGACTGTGAAGCACTAGTCAAGGCATTGATGAGTTCATATGGGCTGTCTAGATGATAACCAATTCCTTGGGTCATTGGAGGAGAAACTCCAAGAAAACATATAGGCTCTTTTAGTATAGAACCCTGCCCCAAAATTCCATTGTCAGGCAGCAAAGGTTGAAATAGATCGTCATTCCATCTGCCAGCTTCTGTTTTACAGTAAAAGATGTATAGCATCACATTACTGAAGCATGTGTAACGCTGCATTAATCAGGATATTGTGCAGTTGCAGTATGATTCATTTTTAAACTCCACTTACAACAATTAGCTCATATCTTCCTAGCTGATTAATGCATATTCTCTCTTAAAATCTAAGACTCGAGACTCGCAAAGAAATAACAATAATGCTTGAAGTACGGTTTTTCCTCTAAAATCTTGGGAATTATTATAATCAGAAATTGGCCACAATTAAACAAGTCTTGTCAGAATTTTTGATAAAGGAATAGAAACAACATGCCTGAACTAATTAATAATGATTGAAACAAAAATACCTGAATTAGGTGGTGATGATGAACCACTAGAAGCATCCTCGATTTCACTGTTCCACGATTAAAATATAATAAAGTAAAAAATAATGCACCTAAAAGACCAACAGAATGTTATTCGCAACAAAACAAGGCATCTCGCAGCGCAATTATTGTACATATTTTACCACATAATTGATGAATCAAAACTGCTTGGGAACTTCTTGCATACAGCTAACTCAGCTAAAGGCAAAAGAAATTCTCTCGAGTATGAAAAGTTTAGCCGCCTGCACAATAAAACGCACACAAAAGCAATCTTCAGCAGACGAAACAAAAATACCATCTCCTGTTCATTCTAAATAATATGCATAAAAACAGAAAATAATGAGAGAAAAAAAAAAGCAAGTAAAACAATTAGACGTTTTCTTCCCTTCCTATAGTTTTTTCTCTGCAACCAACATTATTCGATAGCATAATCACAGTTTCGGAGCTTGAAAAACTAAAAGATAATAGAACAAAACAAGAATAAATTACTTGTGATCTGCTCTTGATTCTGGCGTTGAACATCGAACCTCAACCGTACTGCTCATCATTTTCTACACAAGAAAAAAGGTACTATGAATGTGACTTTTCCTAAAAGTCTAAAAATCCTAAAATAGACGACAAATCTTCTTTTTTCACATGAAAGGGAAAAAGAAAAATCAAATTAGAGCTCGTATACGGTGTATATTGGTGCATTGTAGTACTTGAGTAGGATACACACTTCAATAATCTAGATATAACACTGATCCCCACTCGATTTTCGAGGTGTCAATTCTAATTAAATCCGTATTCTATACTCAATAGAAAAATAATATGAGAATCAGACTATATAATTGGAAATGAACACATTTTCTCACGTAGTTTTCTCGAGAAAGTTGCAGAGATTTTGGCAACTGCAACGTGTTCGAAAGGAGAGAAAATGAACGAAATGAAGCAGAGAGAGAGAGAGAGAGAGACTTGGAGCCAAAGAGTACGGACTCACTGTCTATGTGCGGACTGCGGAGACAAATACCAGTGTGTACGGACTAATATATTTATATCCCTTTAGCGATTGTGATCAATCGCGGCTGTTGTTCTAACGAGACCGATTTCTATTCAATATAACGTATACAGAAATAACTGTTTTAAATCTAATATTTATTATCCCATCAAAATAAAATCTTACTAAATATAATAATATTTAAGTTTTTGGATAAATAATTTATTAGTCTCTCTATTTTTACTAAACATATTATTTAATCTTTATATTTTAATAATATACTATTTTTTCCTTAATTTATGTTCTATTTAACGGTTTAGTCCTTTATAGAAAGATTAAACTATTAAAGAATTCAAATATTTGAGGGATGAGGTTAATGGGAGTAAATGGAAGTAATGGAAGGTTAAGTATCAAATTAACCTTGTTTGTGAGTTATTTTATGAGAGTAAATGGAGGTTAATGGGATTAAATATTTACTCCCTCTAACCTCCAAACTCTAACCTCCAAATTAGGGGTTAATGAGAGTAAGCGTAAACTTTTTTAAAATTTCTTGTTTTTGTAAAGTAAATTTAACATTCATTCCCCTCCAGATTTAAACTCTCAAACGAAGTTAAACATTTAGCTTCATTTACATCTCATAAACTCTCAAACAAGGTTAATTTTTAACTTTTATAACCATCACTTCCCTTCCCTTTCCATTACCTCATTTAACTCTCACCTCCATTAACCTCCAAACTCCCAAACAAAGGCTAAGTTGTTGAATAGATCAAAAGTTAAAGCTTAAACAGTATATTATTAAAATACAAGTATTAGACAATATATTAGGTAAAAATTTAATGTGATTTAACTAACTGAAAGTAGGGCTGGACACAGTTCGATCCAAGTCAGGGATTCATGAATCTTCAGTATTAGATTGAAATTCGGAGAATAATAAAAGGAAATCTCCAAGATTGAATTGAAAGAATAAATCTCCAAAATTGAATTGTCCCATAATTTTAGTCCAGTCCAGTTCGGGGATTCAGAGATATAAGTTGAGAATTTGACTAATTAAAGAATATAAGTTGAGAATTTTTTCAAAAAAAAAAGAAATATAGGTTGAAAACGGAAACTCTTTTTGAAATTAACTAGCTAATTTCCAACCCTAAAAAACAGCTTTTTTTTTAGTGAAACTGAGTTTCAAGGAGGGAAGGAAGAAGGTTAATCCCAACTAGGTTGGCACCAACCAAGCAACCAAACCCCGACCAAGAAACCAAAAAACTTTATTAAAAAGAAAAAAGAAAAGTACAATACAATCAAGGCAAATGCCTACTTAACAAAGCGAAAATACTCTGTCCTATTTGCATCTCTAAACACAGTATTAGAGCAAAAATAAGGAAAAAAGTTCCACCAACAGTCGGAGGTAGGTGTGACAGCAAACTTGGAAAGACAATCTGCAACTGCATTCCCCTCCCTAAACACATGAGAAATTCGAACTGCATGAGTACGAATAATGTCAAGACAAATCAACCAATCCGAAAGAAGACTCCAATGAACATTTCTCGATCTCGATTTCAGTAACTTAACCG
The DNA here is from genome assembly GCF_963576675.1 of Euphorbia lathyris. Lineage (NCBI taxonomy): Eukaryota > Viridiplantae > Streptophyta > Magnoliopsida > Malpighiales > Euphorbiaceae > Euphorbia > Euphorbia lathyris. The sequence goes on along the minus strand of NC_088910.1, from coordinate 22,487,392 downwards.
CATAGATTGAGTCACTCTCAACGCACAAAGGAAACCAATTCCGCTCAGCTGCTTTGAGGATAGCAATGGTGATTGCTTTCAACTCAGCCATAAAAGCTTCTTGTTTCCCCAAAGGATGCACAAAACAAGCTAAAGGAAAACCACGGCAAGTCCGAAAAATTCCACCGGCGCCTGCTCCCGTCAAGCCTGCTGCCCCGTCGGTGTTAACTTTAATCCACCACTGAGGAGGGGGCTGCCATTTCAGAGAGAAAACAGTAAGAACCGGCCAAGCAATGCCTTTGACTCCGAAATTGTCCAGGATGTTCTTATCAAGAACGGTATTGTGCATATATCCCTTCATCCCAATGCTAGCCTCCTTCACACACTTCCAAATAGCCTTCAATGTGAAAATAATAGAAGGTTTAATATCATTAAAGACGCTATCATTTCTAACCTTCCAAAGAGTCCAAAAACCCCTAACAATGGCCGAATTCCATAATTAAAGTTTTAATAGCCGAGGTGCAATTAACAGAGGTCCCAAAAGCATCCTTGATACTCCACCAAACCTGTGAAGAAAACGGGCAATGAAGAAAAATATGAGCGATGGATTCCTTACTCCTTTCGCATAGAGGGAAACGCGAAGCTGTTATGAGACCTTTTTCGCGTAATAAATCTATAGTGCTAAGCTTCCCTAAAATCGCCTTCCAACAAACAATAGATCTTGAAGGGGGCAAAAATTCTTTCCAAAGGAAACGCGCCCAATCAACTGAACGGGAAGGACGAATGATAGACATAACAGATTTCACCGTAAAAATCCCATTTGAGCTCGGTTTCCAGACGTAGACATCATCCTCCTGACTACCAATGCGAACCTAGTTAAGAGAGAGCAATATTGGCGCTGACCGACAGGTTAGGTCTCCAATCACCATCAACAATAAAATCTGAGACCTTGTCCTTCAAAACATTTTGCGCAGAGAGAGGAATTTGCAATTGAGTGGCAATATTAGGGACAATCCAATTATTAGTCCAGAAACAAAGTCTGGAATTGACACTGATGCTCCAAAAAATATTATTCCGTACAACAATGAGACTGAAACGAAGAGAAACCTCAATGGAAGAGCCGTCGGTGATTTTTTTAGGAATATTGTTCCCAGTAAGAAGCCGACCCCTTAACAGTTTAGGAATCAAATTGTCCTCATGAAGAACCCGCCAAGGTAATTTATAGAGCATAGCCGTATTGACGTTGGCAATATTAGGGACATTTAACCCGTCGGCAGACCGAGGAGTGCAAACCGTACTCCAAGCAACTGAGATTAACTTTTTAGAATAAATATCCCCGGACCATAAGAAATTCCGCATAGCCTGATTAATTCTCTTAAGAAGAGAACGGGGCCAACGATAAACAGCAAAGGAATGAAGCAAGGAGCTGCTAATTATCGAATTAATAAGAACAAGCCTGCCACCCATGGAGAGAGATTTACCTTTCCAATTCCCAAAACGAGAAATAACTTTGTCTGCAGTAGGTTGTAACCAACACTTTTTAGGTGTACCTAGAAAAAGAGAGACCCCCAAATAATTGAACGGAAAGCTTCCTTGAGACATCCCCATCAGATTCCGGAGCTTAAGAACCCGAGAGGAAGAGAGGGTGTTCCCCACAAAGAAAGTGGACTTATTCACATTAATGTTCTGACCGGAAAGAGTAGAATAAATATGAAAAATATCCGTCATTGCTCTAACATTGCATGTAGTGGCCCTCGGGAACAAAATGACATCTTCTGCATATAAAAGATGGCTAGGAAAACTTACATTCCTGGAATACATACACGGCTGAATTGCCCCAATATCCACTCTCCGCGTGATAAGCCTGCTTAGAAAGTCTTCTGCGATGCAGAAAAGCAAAGGAGAAAGAGGGTCCCCCTGTCGAACACCACGAGTGCACGAGAAATAACCCTTGGCAGCCCCATTAATTAGGATAGAGATTCTAGAAGAATTAAAAATGTTCCGCACCCAATTTCTGAATTTATCACTGAAGCCATAAGAACCCAAAACCTCCATCAAGAAATCCCAATCAATAGTGTCAAACGCTTTTCTGATGTCCACCTTAACAGCCATATTGCCCCCAAATGTGGATTTATTTAAAAGGTTAACCCCTTTAGAGGCTCCAGAGATGCAATCAGTAATAGAGAGGCCTCTAATAAACCCGAATTGTTGAGGAGAAACAATAGATTCAGCGATGATAGCAAGTCTAGCAGCAAGGATTTTAGTCACAATCTTAAAGCAGAAATTGCTCAGGACAATGGGACGGAACTGATCAATTGTAATTGCATCTGACACCTTAGGTAAAAGCACCATGAGATTAGAATTCCAGCCTGTAGACATCCAACCAGTATAGAAAAAACTATAAATTGCAGCAGAAACATCAGCACCGACAATATCCCAATAAGTTTTAAAGAAAGCCCCAATAAAACCATCAGGACCAGGTGCACTCTGATCATCCATCTGAAAAACAATAGCTTTAGCTTCCTCAAGATTAGGAATAGCCGTAAGCTTATCATTATCAGCAGTAGACACCAAATTAGGTATAATGTCCCCGACAATAGTAAAATCCTGATTCCCCATATCAGGGGCAGCAAACAGATCCAAATAGTACCCCAGGATATGTTGTTCGATTATACTACTATCAGAACAAAGCTCATCGTTGATCCTCAAATGCTGAATCCCCATCTTGGATTTGCGCCTAGCCACTTTCTGATGAAGTAAATCAGAAAACCTTCTCTGGCTATTCGCTCCTGAACCTCAGAAAGAGCCCTAGCAGCAGAATCAATTTTGATGCACAAATGTCCAAAACTGTTTTTGTTCCAATCCCGAATAATTGGTCCAAGTCATCGAAGCTTATAGCTCAAATGCTGCATGGGATGTAAAGGAGGGGTGACTTCGACCCAACTAGAAATAAGAATCTCCTGTAAAGACGGGTCAGTGATCCACATTTGAAGAAATCGAAACCGAGGGATAATATTAGTGTTGACCGCACAATCCAGGAGCAAAGGTGTGTGATCGGAACAGTGTCGATGGAGAGCAACACAATGCACAGAAGTCCAAACATTGAAAAAATTAAAGTTCCCAACCGCCCTGTCAAGCTTACATTCAACACGTTGGTCGCCTCTTCTACCATTAGACCAAGTATAAAAAACACCTCTAGTAACAATATCAGACATATCACACTGAGCAATGCAATTATTAAAATCATCACAAGCAGACCGGTTAGGGGGCAGCCCTAATTTCTCATGGGCACCATGCACCACATTGAAGTCCCCAATCATTGCCCAAGGGCCAGAACAAACTTGAGCAACTGAAATCAAACTATCCCAAAGATCACGTCGAGCAATAGGGCAATTAGAAGCATAAACAGTAGAGAGAGAAACTTCCATATCATCAATCGTAACATTAAAAGTAATATGTTGTCCATGTCTAACAATTAAAGAAACAGGAGTATCACATGTGACAAAGATCCACAAAGAATTCTATGGATTAGTAAAAACTAAATGCATATTCAAATTCATCCATAAGGTAGGAGGAAGAGAACTGAAACTAACCATTGGCTCTGCAAGACACAGAACATCAGGTTTGTGAGCAAAACAAATGTTACGCAACCGTCACTGAGTGGAGGCATTAGCAATGCCCCTGCAGTTCCAGAACAGAGCAATCATCGGAGACGGTGAGGTAACTGGGTAGTTCTACCTGAAGTCCGCAGAGGAACCATCAGCTGCTACTGTTTCTTATTCTTGTTGCGCTTCTTCTTTTCGAAGTAACCGGGGTCCAATCAATATCATCTTTATCAGATTTGGTTAACTCCTCTTCAAAATCACATTCATCTGCCCAGTTGGATTTTGCAGTCGCGGTCACCTCCTGAAGTGGAAGTTCATCAGTGCTATGAATTGATTGTAAAGGCATTGGATGCTCAATGGCTTTCGGAGGCTCGAAAATAACCATCTGCCCATCATTAGTTATAGCAGTATCCATTGCTCCTTCATAATCCGCTCCCGTCTCATCGCAATCCGAGGAATCATTATCAATTGTCTGCTGCTGAATAAGGTCAACTCTAGGAGGTTTGTTCGGGTCAATTGGAGGAGAAGAGAGTTCACCCACCTTCGAAAGAGAAAGCTGCGGCATCGGCTGCTCCTTCAAGGCTTACGGTTACATATTATCCAAGGCAGGATTTTTAGAACTCTCGGCCCCTTCTATACATTGCCAAATTTGGCGTCTAAGTGGCTCCTTCCTTGTTTCCTGTCATGCTATTTCTTTTCCTTTATCAATAGGTGCTTTGCTATCCGGCTTCCCTTTGTCCTTCACTCTTCTGCAATTGGCCATCACATGTCCCATAGAATTGCATTCCAAGAAAAAACCCGACAAGTTTTCATAAAATACTTGTGCCCAAACCATTAGATTATCAATGTCAACTCTAATCTCCTTCTGCAAAGGCTTGAAAAGATCTATATCTATCAGTATCCTTGCAAAGTGATTGAACTCCCCGTCAATTGTGTTCTTGTCAAAACGGAGCGGCACTCCAATTACTCTTGCAATGTCAGCGATAATTTGTTTATCCCAGAATTCCCATGGGAGATTGTAAAGCCGAAACCAAATTTGCACGCTCGTTGTTCTATGATTTACAAGGTCGAATCCTGGTTGCCACGGAGAGAGACGTAGAATCCCCAGCTTCAAAGCCAAAACACCTTTGCTCCAAACAATATTCAAATCATCTGCAACAGTGACAATTATATGGAAAAACCCTTTTCCCAAAGATATCAATTTCCACTTCATATTCAATCCCCATATAGTATTGAGTTTCAGTATAAGGTCAGAATGTTTCCAAGGTAAATCACCTTTAGCCAAGGTTATTCTGCCAATAACTGAATGTTTACAGGCTTCCACATGATTATCATAAAGCTGCTGTGAGATTTTGATTACTTTAAACCCGCCAATGTCTTGAATAACAGATGCGGAAGGGCTAGGGTGAACAGCTTCTGTGGTATTCGAGCCGGATTTCAAAGCATTAACAAAAAAGGTTGTGGTGTCAGGTTTTGGTGTCATTTTGTGAGGGGCAACAAAGGAAAAAAGAGCCGCGTGACCGACAGGCTCATCCATGGCTCCAACTTTTCATTCGTAAAAATTCCTCAATTGGAACTTTTTCAGAAGCATTGTTTAGCATAGAAGAATAACTTGAAGAAGATTCATAGCACATATGAGGAAGATTCAACCAAACCGATACCCATCTGGAAACCCCAGAACTCCAAATTCATCGGAATCAACTTTCCGGTGAGGAAGAATCAACCAAACAGACAAAAAACCCAAGCTTCCATAAACACCACCGGTAGAGAAACTCATATTAACCCTTCCTACACTCTTTGCTCCCTTATTTGTCCAACCAAAGAACACATCAGAAATCACACAGAGACAGAGAAGATCGTGAAGAGCAGACGGCAGCACAACAGTGGACTACGACAGTGCGGAAGAGCAGATTGCAGCAGCAACAGACGATGTGGAGGAGCAGACGCACGCACGGCGGCCGTATCTCAGATGAACGGCGGACGGAGCAGCGACCCTCGGTGGAGGAAGAAACGGTATTCTCTCGAGGCTTATCTTCTGAACCTTCTCAACAGTTTTTAATTAATTAATTAATTAATATGTGAATGTCAGCACTTTGGACTTGGAAATGCAGGATCTAGTCGGTGGTGTCACTGTTGCAATTGGAATTGGTGGTGCTCGTTGTGATCGGTGGTGGCAAAGCAGAGCTGCAATCGGCTTCAGTGAACTTCGGAGCTTCAGCGGAAACTAGATAGTCGGCGTGGTCGATGGCCGGTGATGACGCAGTAGAGCGATTGGATGAGAGAAAAGATGTGTTGTTTGCATGAACTTCCGCTTTCATCTTAAACTGCAATTCGTAGAGTAGCACACAGAAAGAAAATGTGCAGTAACGGCGATCAGTGAATAAGAAGGAGGTGGTGGCGGCGGTGCTACCGGTGCAGGAACATTGGCTGCCACTATCGAATCTAGATTTGCTCACCACTTCCTGATGAACTTCGAGTCGAGGATCAGAACTCAAACCTCTCAATGTAACTTGTCAATTAGGTATTCGAAAAATGGCATCAAAATTAAATTTTTATTTTCAAGTATTTAATTTTAATTTTTTTTTCAAAAGCGACCCTTAATTGATTATATATTAAAAGTTTTGATACACACAAGATACAACTATTTTATTGGTTTATAACAAGATGTTTTGTTTATCGTTTAAAAAAAATATTTGGTAAAAATTAATGTGGTTTTTTTTATGAAAAGAAAATTAATATGGTTTAAGTCACTGAAAAAGATACAACTATTTTATTGGTTTATGACAAGATATTTTGTTTATCGTTTAAAAAAAATATTTGGTAAAATTTAATGTGATTTAAGTAACTGAAAATACACATTAATGTGAATTTGACTAATTAAAGAATATAAGTTGAGAATGTTTTCATAAAAAAAATATATGTTCAGAACGAAAACTTTTTTGGAATTAACTAGCTAATTTCCTAGTTCCCACTAACATCAAAATTTAATGTTTATTTTCAAGTATTTAATTTAACTTTTTTCAAAGCAAACCTTAATTGGTTACATATTAAAAAGTTTTGATACACATAAGATATTTTAATTGATTTATGATAAGATATTTTGTTTAACTGAAAATTTAATTGGTTACATATTAAAAATACAACTATTTTAGTGGATTACTATACCCAGCTCCAATTTCCCACTCTCAGCTTTGTAAAAAGACAAAACTGCCCCTTAGAACAAATTCAAAATCTCTAAACTCTCTCAAACTCTCCCAAACTCATTTCTTTCCGAAATCAAAGATTACACGTACAATGGCGAGCAATCCATTATCACCGGGAAGAGATGGGAATGACCAAGCCGCTGAAGTCTATGTATTTTTCTGATTGAGCATATAATGATTCTGTTAAATTTTTAGAAAAAATTCGGAATTCTGATGTGGGGCGTGTGAACAATTGCTTAAATAATAGAAAGTTTACATAGAGATTAGTAATTTTAATGACAATCCTAGTGAGAATGATATTATACTTCCATTATATTACTTGATATACAATAGGGTGGACTTACTCTCATAAACACGTAAAATAAAATATGCATTAACAATGCTGGTGTTTCATTCGTCGAAAGGAAATAAAGGCTACATATAGTAGCTTCAGCCCTTAATGTATGATTATTGTTGTTGTGATTAGCCATTAAGAAAGAAGAAGAACAAAATTTAATTTAATGAAATTTTTGCTCTAATACCATCATAAGATTTGAATAAGTGAAGAATTGAAATTCTTCATTACCTTCTCATTTTGGAACACACAAAAGGAGATTAGTTATATATAGCTTAAAGAATAAAATCACCTAAAATCAAATGAAAACAGAATACCATAAAATAAGAAATCTAATGGCCAATGATTGCTCCAATGATTACATTAAATGGCGTGTACGACTTTAGCCTGTGATTGGTTGATTTTGTTGGAGCAGAGTGATGACATGTGTAATGGCTTTCTAGACGAAGGCGGATGCAAGCTGTTACAGATGAGAGAGATATGAAATATTTTGAAAAAGGAAGATGATCATTGTAGTCTGTTACCCTTAGGTAATTTTAGTAGTTTCAAGTCATTTCGTCTCTATATCGAAAGGACAATGAGACGAACAATTTGAAATCTAAATCGGGATAGTGCTGCAAATCTTCATACGAAAACTAAGGAATTTACAACATCAATTGATAATCAGACGAACAAATTGTTAGGAAGAGTCGAGAAAGGGAGAGGTGGAAAACGATGCTGAAAATCGACGGAGGAAACAGAGAATCATATTGCATATTAATCCCCTTAAATCTAGAAATCGACTTTGTAGAAGAAAAAGAAAAATGTATTAGTTAAGTTGGGAGCAGAAAATTGGACCGATATTTGAAGAAGGAGAAGAAAAAGGAAGAGAAGATGATGAACAACAAGACAATATAGAAAGGAAAATAGTTGGAGATAAAGAAAAAACATGGAAACAATAGTTTTGAAATGCAAATTTAAAAAATAGTCATGCATACTAAAGATAGTAGTTAGAGTATCTCTATTCTCTAATTGGTTTGCAATGGTAGGATGTGGGTTTATACTGCCATCACAATTTTAATTTCGTTTTTAAATATATTCCATCGTGCAATTTCTTTACAATTAATACTATTTTCAATTTGTAGAACCCAATTAATATTTTAATATAAAATATTTATTATTAATAAATTAATTATTTTGTAATAAATTGTTCAAAATATTAAATTAAGTGAATTAATTAAATTAAAATTTAAAAAGTATATAAAAAATGAATTATGAAAATTAAAACAAACATAACATTTCATTTATGAAAATAAATTACAATAAAAATTAAACAAGCTTCAACATTAAATTAACAAAAAGAAAATAATACATCAACTATCACTTTCTTTTTCCTCACGCAGTTCCAAATTTCTTCAACTAAATCGGTTTATTTTTTCAGTGATATATTTTATATATGATTTCCCATATATTATTATGTGACATTTTATTAGGGTGTTGTTAAACCCAGCCCCAAATTCCCACCCCTAGCCCCGTGAAAGGACGAAAATACTCTTTCATGGGTTTTGGGGAGGAAAAAGCTATTTTTTTTGCTCTCCTGACATGCGGACGTGTGCATATCACGTCTCACCTTGTGGTCGGGCGTGCTAGCCCCACGCCTCACCGTGTGATTGGGCGTGATCGCTACACGCCCGACCACACGGTGAGACGTGGGGCTATCACGCCCGACCACAAGGTGAGGCGTGATAGGCACATGCCCGCGTGTTGGGAGAGCAAAAAAAATAGCTAGTCTGCTATTGAATTAAATCCGTAAATACCTGTTACGTAAAAAAAATTAGTCCGTTGTTGAATTAAACCCGTAAAAAAATTAGTTCGCTATTGAATTTAACCCGTAAATACCCGAATTAACAAAATAAAAATTTAACTAAAATTAACAAAATAAAGATTTAGTTAAACTAAATTAAACAAAATAAAATTTACAACAACTAAAATTTACAACATAAAAATTTAGTTAAACTAAATTAAACAAACTAAAAATTACAAAAAATTAATTAAATTAATTAAAACCCCTCGGGCGTATGAACATCACGCCCGAACCATAGGCCGGGCGTGATAGCCTCACGCCCGAACCACAGGTCGGGCGTGATATTCATACGCCGGAACCGTAGGTCGGGCGTGATGTTCATACGCCCGACTGCGATTCCGGCGTTTTTTTAAAAAATCACCCACAGATTCAATTTTTAAGCTTAAATCAAAAAACAAAAACGGTAAATCTTATTATTTTCGCTTTCCCTTTACGGTTGTTGTTACACTCCATGTTTTGGTTCACAAATTAGTCCGGATTTGATCAAAGAGTGGGTAGGGTATTTGAGAGGTTTTGTGTTTTTTCAAATTTTGGGTAAAGGGTAGTTTGGTCTTTTCATGGGGCTACGGGTGGGAATTCATGGCTGGGTTTAGTAATCCACTTTTATTATTATATAATGTATTTTATTATTATATTGTTTTTCTCTCAAATACATTAATTATATTTATAATAGTCAACTTAATTAAGTGACTCAATAATATTTACTTCAAGATAAAAATAATAATTTTATATTCTATTGTGGAACAAATTAGATATATCTTTTGAGTAATTAATATTTAATGTTTGTTAATTAAAATCAAAAGTATTAATTAATTTTTTAAAATTTATTAAATATATTAAATAATTATATTTATATTTAATAATAATAATAATAAGTAATAAAATGGAATCCACTACCTGCTGGATGATCTCGTGGGAGCTGGCTGTCTTAGGGTGGTTCCGTCTTAATTTCTTTTCGATTTTTTTGTTGTTGTTTTCATTCTATTTTATTAAAAAAAAAGTAGTTAATCTATAAAATTTTCTCTCTTTTTTGTTATTGAAACACTCTTTTATTTCTAATTAGATAGGCTTGCAAATTTTCTTTCTAATAAAATATAGAGAAACAATATCACATATTGTTAAAAAAAAACAATTGATTTGTAATCATAATAGCAAGAGAATGAAAATGTTTTTTTTATAGATGAAAGTGCTTGTATGCACCAAAGTTAACCTCAAAATATTGTATAATGCATACATTGTTAAAAAAAACAATTGATTTGTAATCATAGTAGGAAGAGAATGAAAATGTTTTTTTTATTGTAGATGAAAATGCTTGGTATGCACCAAATTTAACCTCAAAATACGGTAAAATGGGTAAATTCCCTAAAATAGTCAATTCCACGCCTTCCTAGGCAAACAGGGATGGAGATTTTTTACTAGCCCAACATCCTTGCTGAGCAGGCTTTACAAAGCCCGCTACTTCCCACATATTGGTTTTCGAGAGGCTGTCATAGGCTCAAATCCGAGCGCGATTTGGGTGAGTGTGCATCAGACCCAACAGTTGCTTAAGAGTGAGGTGTTTGTGCGTATCGAAAATGGTAGGAGGACTAGTGTGTGGCAAGACATGTGCATCAGCCACGGGAATCCCAGAAATACCGCAAGTCCCTATTGATACCGAGTGGATGGTGGATCATTTTATTGACAATGGGGAGTGGAATTTAGATATGATTGACGTTGTTTTCTCCCTTGAAGATATGAATTATATTCTACAAATCATGATATCTTCGTGTAACAAAGAAGATTAGCTAAGTTGGCGAGGAGAGAAGAAAGGAATTTACAGCGTTAAATCGGCTTATAATGTGCTTATGGAGGGTTATCCTAGCCCGCCAGAGGTCGTGTGCGACGCACCTTGGAATAAGCTGTGGCATATTTCTTGTCCTCCGAAGGTAAAAAAATTCATGTGGTGTGCAGCCTGGAATATAATCCCAATAAGAGTTTCTCTCCAATCCCGATGGGTCGATATTAATCTGCAATGTCTGTTATGCTTGGGACCTAATGAGTCTTCATCACATATTTTTTGCATTGTCCCGTTATAGCTTCAGCTTGGAACTGCTCATCCGTATCCCATCTACGTGGTTCAGAGCCGGGGCATTTTGGCAACTGGTGGGCGGAATTACTGAACAAATGCTCTCTAGAGTCTGCAGGAAAATGTGCTACTCTACTGTGGTATATTTGGTATTGCAGGAACTAGAAAGTGTGAAATGAGGTGGTTACTATACCGGAGATCATGGCACAAAAGGCCAAGGCGGTGCTGAGTTCCTAGTCTGCGGTCCAGGAATTAAATCTGAAAGTTTCTGGTGTGCGAGTAGGGGAGGAAAAGACGCTCTGGAGAGTGCATGAAGCTAGGGATAAAAATTAATTTTGATGCAGCTGTTCCTCCAACGGGTTCTCGAGCCGGGTTAGGAGCTGGTATCCAGAATCATAAAGGAGTATGTGTTGAGGGGGATGCTCAGATTGTTATTAATGCGTTATGTAGTGAATCCGAAGAGGATTTTTCATGTCTTTGTTTAGTGCTTGCAGATTGTCGAACAATTGCCGAGTCAATCCCTAGTTGTGAGTTTCGATTTACACGAAGGGAGGCAAATTACATGGCCGACGAGGCGGCTAGACTAGGATTATCTTCCCCGATGTTGACTGTAAGAGACTCTATTCCCCGTCTTTTGTAAACCTATTGGTTGTTGATTTATAAAGTGGATTACTATACCCAGTCCCAATTTCCCACCCTCAGCCCCGAAAAAAGACAAAACCACCCCTTAGCAAAAATTTGAAATTCCTAAACTCTCCCAAACTCATTTCTTTCCGAAATCAAAGATTACACATATAATGGCGAGCAATCTGTTATCCCCGGGAAGAGACGAGAACGACCAAGCCGCTCAAGTTGAGGTATTTTTCGATTGAGCATATAATGATTTCTATTAAATTTTTTTGGAAAAAATCAGAATGTACACGTCAGGCGTGTGAACATTATGTCCCCCCATGTGGTGGGGCGTATGAACATCACGCCCCACCACATGGTGGGGCATGTGGCTATCACGTCCCACCATGTGGTGGGCGTGATAGCCACTTGCCCCACCACATGGTGGGGTGTGATAGCCACATGCCCCACCATGTGGTGGGGCGTGATGTTCACATGCCCAGTACTCTGAAAATTGGATTTTAGGGGTTTAGGTATCGAAAAATTGACGAAATTGATCATAATGGAGTCTAATGTTCGTTATTTATTATTTGCAGGCTCCGTTAGAAGACTTCAGAGGTAACAACGTCGATTACAGTGCTGAATTTTTCCTATACAGACGTTTGAAACATACTAGGAAGCTGTTAACTGGGCAAAACAAACGGCGATTCGGCTTGGGTTCGAGTTAACTATAGCTTCTCACAAGACTGGGGGTAAGTTAAAATGGATATTGGTAAAATGTGCTCGTGGTATAAAAAATACTCAAAGGACTATTGATAGGGATATGGAGGAAGTAGTACAAAGGAATACGAAAACTAAATACTGTGATTGCAAATTCCAGGTGAAGGTTTTGGAAATCGCTGAATTAGGGGGTTGGGTGGTGAATGGGGTTACTGGGGAGAGAGGACAGCACAATTATGGATTGGTTGTATATCGTCAGGGCTATCGACAGATGAGTGGACTAAGTCCCGGTTAAAAAAAAATTGTTCGTCAAATGAGTGCACCTCAAGCAAAGCCTTGTGCTATTTTTGCAGCAATTAAAGAAAAACACTCTAAGGATTGCCCGATCCAAAGACATGTGTATAATTACAGGGAAAAAATAAGGATTGAGAGTTTTGAGGGTAGTTATATGTGAGTTTTAGGAAAATTGAGGCTTTTGCTTAGAGCTGATGTGCATCTGACAGCCATTGCTACTGACCGGGAATTATGCTTGATGAGACCGGTAAGTGAGGTTTTTTCCTGAAACTCATCATTTGTTGTGTACATGGCATATTAATAAAGATGTGGAGGATAGAGTAGGCAAGTTTTGTAGATTGAAGGACTTTGGAGTTATTTTTAAGAATACCAAATGGAAAAATATAATTGAAGCCCCGACAGTAACCGAATATGAGGAGGCAGTGATAAGCATGAAGAATACTTCTGCCAAATGGCCTCGTGTGATACATTATGTGGAGACCACATGGCTAGTGCATAAGGAGAAGTTCTGTCGAGCGTGGACGAGCAAGGTGTTGCACTTAGGAAACACAACAACTTATCGAGTTGAGAGTTCACATGCACAGTTAAAGCAATGGTTGAATTCATCTACTGGTGCACTCGATACAGTGTGGGCGAAGGTGCACAAGGGCATTGAGGCTCAGATCAATGCGATCAAGTAAGACATTTTTTCTGTTATTAAATTTAATCTTTTTAATTGTAACAAATTAGTTTTGTAATGTGTTTTACTGTATATAACCAGATACTCACTTGAGGACTCGAGATGAAGATTTGCGGTCTCTCACTATGTAGCTCCTTTCACGTACCTCAGCTTACATATTTCACATTACTGTTTGCGGGTATTGTATGATGAGATGGTACGTATGCGCGAATTGAGTGTGGATGTGTTTCAACAATGCGGATGTGTATTGCCCCTGACTCATGGTATTCCTTGTGCATGTGAAATTAAAAAATATATTGAGTCGAATATGTCAGTTAGTGTGGAGCGCATCCATCCTTTTTGGAGAGCTCTTGCATTTGATGGTTTGAGTGACATACCAGTTACTGCTCCCGTATATGGTGATGGGTCCAAGGATCACCGGTTTTTTCACTCTCTTGTGGAATCGGTTGACAAATTAGATCCTGCAATGGTGCGTAGCATATCTGTCTACATCCATGATCAAATTAACCCGGATCAAAGTAGTTACAAAGAGCCCGAGGTCAAAGGCATAGTTAGAGGTAGACCAAAGGGGAATTCATCTACGAAGCAAAATCCGAGTGCATGGGAGTACAGTCAGGGTGCACGTGGTCGTGCTCGATCTTCTACTTCGAGGAGTAGTCGTAGTCGAGGCCGAAGCTCATCGTCCTCTGTACATAACAACGAGATGTCGGGTATATTTTATTTTCGTAATAAATAAGTTCATGTTAAAGTAAATATATCATCACTGACGAACTTCATATGTTCATATTTGCAGTCGAATTTGATGCGGATATCAGCAGATACCAATATTTACATATGATTCAGGGACTAATCGTACCATATATTACTGGATACCTGGATGTTGTACCAGATGGTAACTATGGATTTCGTATTTTAGCCGACGCCATCACAAATAATAAGGAGGAGTGGAAGCTATTGAGAGTGCTTATAGAAAATGAGGTGCGTGCCCACCATGATCTGTATGCGCCAGTGTTTTGGAACCGAGTAGATGATGCCCTCACGCGTATTAGATGGACAAGAGCGGGGTGTGGTCAATCTCACTAGATGGTGAGTCCGGATGACTTATATGTTGCTGCATCTGTGTTGAATGCAGTGATATTCCTTTTTACTACGCCACAGTTAGAATGTTGTACTATACTACCGATGCGTTCAAACGATGGCAAACCACTAGAGCGAGAGATTGTCATTTGTCATTTGGGGAGTTATGAACACCACATACGTCTTTATTTAAGACCTGGATTTCCAGTGCCTCCCATTGCCACCCAATGACCTAGATTTCGTGATCCGAGTGTTCATCACTTAGACAATATATATGCTGACAGGAGAGCGGCTTGGACTAGATTACATTGATTGATGTATATGAATTTATGTGTTTTAATTAATAATATCTATTTATGAACTTATATTATTATTACAGGTTTTAATTAAAATTGTATGGTATTTACAGGTTTTAAGTAAAATTGTGTAGTGTTAACAGGTATTTACGGGTTTAATCGGATAACAGACTTTTTTTTCCTTCCCGACATGCGGACGTGTGGCTGTCACGCCCCACCGTGCGGTCGGGCGTGTGGCTATCACGTCCGGCCACACGGTAAGGCGCGTGGCTATCACACCCGACCGCAAGGTGGGGCATGATAGCCACACGCCCGCATGTCGGAAAGGCAAAAAAAAGGCTTCTCCCACCCAAAACCCCTAAAAGAGCATTTTCATCCTTGCACAGGGCTAGGGGTGGAAATTCATGGCTGGGTATAACAACACCCTTTATAAAACTACTAGTTTTTGACCCGTGCGATGCACGGATTCATCTTAATATATAAATATTAACAAAAATATAATTTAATAATTACAATAAATGATATAAATGTGCTATATAAATTAAATATTATTATTTTATTTTCACATTTAATTTAAATAATCTTTTTATAGATAAATGTAATAATATAATTAAAATTAATATATTATATATTATATTATATTTTTTATCAGTAAAAAATAATGAAGTGACACCTCAACTCCATCGTTACTGTTTTATATTATATATAGATATGCAGAGAATTAGAGAGATTTTAGGGATTAATTTAAATTATGTAGAATTTTTAGATATAGATATGCAGAGAATTAGAGAGATTTTAGGGATTAATTTAAATTCTGTAGAACTCTTAGATATAGTACGGATAAAATAATCTTTTTATAAATAAATATAATAATATAACTAAAGTTAATATATTATATTTTTTATTATATTTTTTATCAGTAAAAAAAGGAGGAAGTGACACCTCAGCTCAATCGTTACTATTTTATATTATATATAGATAGATATGCAGAGAATTAGAGAGATTTCAGGGATTAATTTAGATTCTGTAGAACTTTTAGATATAGATATGCAGAGAATTAGAGAGATTTTAGGGATTAATTTAAATTCTGTAGAACTCTTAGATATAGTATATAAATTAAATATTATTATTTTATTTTTACATTTAAATTAAATAATCTTTTTATAGATAGATATAATAATATAATTAAAATTAATATATTATATTTTTATCAGTAAAAAAGGAGGAAGTGACACCTCAGTTCCATCGTTATTGTTTTTTTTGTAGGGACAGGAAAGGAAAAAAAGAAAACAAAGACCAGAAAGCCTAGCCTGAGATTAGCCTAGGGAAGCTAACCCCCACCACATCTTCCTTAAGATAAGAGTGAAGATAATTTGGAGGATAAGAAAAGGTAGTTATGCCCATCATCCTCTCATGCCCAGCAGCCGCCAAGCGATCCGCTACTCGGTTCTGCTCTCTGAAGATGTGGCTGAAATTTATGAAATCAAAGGAAAAACAAAACCTTCTAATTCCTTTGATAAGATTTTGGCTATTTAAACAAATAGCATTTTCCTCGGAAACCATTTTGATAGCCTCAAGGTTATCAGATTCAACAATCAATTTTTTTAAACCCAGGCTCATGGCAAGCTTGAGTCTAGAGAATATCCCCCAAAGCTCAGCAGAAAAGGACGAACCCAAACCCAGATTCTGAGTAAACCCAGGCACCCCCATCATCCCTCAGGACACCTCCTGCAGCAATCTTACCGTTCTTCAGACAAGATCCATCAGTATTTAATTTCATCACTCCTTCCCTAGGCCTGGACCAACCAAGGAGGTGAATAGTCTTCTTCTGGATGGACCTAGCAAGAGAGTCTCATTTGAAGCAATCGGTAATGTTTAACAATTTTTCTGAGAAGAACTCAGTTAAATTAGGAATAGAAACAGTTTTCCTTCCAAAGATCTCCTCATTCCTCCACTTCCAAATCTGGTAACAAATAGTAGCAAAGAAAATATCACCATGCTCAATGTTAGCCAACAACTTTCCACTAACACCATCTGTAAACCAGTCATGATCAGAGTGAGCCAAGAAATTAGAAAGCAGGTGGTGAGGGAGAACTTTTCTCCACGCCTCTTTACTTCTAATACAGTCCCTAAGAGCATGGCAAATAGTTTCCACATGCCCTCTGCATCTGCTGCAAGCACCTGAATCCACCAGATGCCGTCTATTTCTATCTGAGTTAGTAAGCAGCTTGTCCTTAACACCAAGCCACAAAAAGCTCCTAATACGGTAAGGAATTCTTAAAGCCCAAATGATTTTCCAAACTTCAGAGTGAGGGCCCGTACCATTTTGGTTGAAAGCCTCAAAGGCAGACTTACAGGTATACGCCCATTGTTTGTCAGTGCCCAACAATGACTGTCCATATCTTCCTCCCTGTTACTTATCTTAACCCCTCTAATCCTTAGGAGCGTATCCAGACTAAAAAAAGAGTCAAATTTACACCAAATCCAATCCCCCTCAGCATCCACCACATCATCGATCTTCCAATTGCGGATATTACTAGGCGGCGGTGTTAAGCCCAAAATATACCTAAAATATCATTAATATTTACATTAGTTTTGCTATGAATTCGTGCTATTTATATCTATTTAGAGTACTTTTACGTCCGAATATGTTTCTTTTATGCAAGGTACCTAAATATTTGGTAAAATCCAAATAGGAACGAAAAGAGGTAAAAAACGAAGGAAAAACCCTAAGTTAGGAGCCAAAAGACAAAGGAATCAGTACACCGATACAAGGAAGACGAGAACGAAATCAAAAACGGGGGAAAAAAATTCCTATTCTCGGTAGAGAATTATGGGTCGCGACCGAGAATCCCAAATTCTCGGTCACGACACGCTAAATTGTAGCATCTCTCCTTTGTGTTCCGAAGACCAAAAATCACTTCCCCATTCTCGGCCGAGAATTAATTTTTCTCGGTAAGATCAGCAGCCTTTGCAGCACAACATACACATGTTTAAATTCTAAGAAACGCGTTCGTTCGGGTGGATAGAAACGTCTCTTCGCAGCGGATACGACCCTTCACAACGGACACGACACTTCAATCACGACTCTTCAACATCTATAAATAAAGTATTGATTTGAGAGTTGAGATATAATAATGAGAGAGTTAGATTTCAAGATTAGTGCATGAGTTATGCAGAAACTCTGACTCAGAAATGAGTCAGAGATTAGAAGTTCAATTCTGTAAAACGCAATATGATGTACACACATTGTTTATTAAATAATTACAAACACAGTAGCATTTAGATTTGTTCATATTAGTTTACATTTTGGTAGTAGCAGACCGTATCTCTATTACGAAGTTACAGCGAGAAGATTTAGTAGAGGATCCGCCCCAGAGTCTGACAAACTCTAACGAAACCCAAGGAAAGGATTGACAACCCGTTCACTTGCAAGCCGTCGAAAGTTTCCATGTTTCTTGTTCTCTATAAACTTGTATCAAATTCATATTTCATCTAATAAAGTTCATTCTATTCGATAGATTTTTATGTGGCACTTTGGTAAATGATCCGAAGTGAGTTCTGATGTTTTCATTAAAACGTAGTTGAATTCAAAATCTTTACAAGGAAACTTTGTTGAACACTTAGGCAAATTGATATCATCAGTAGAGTATCAATTTGGTTAAGGTAGCAATCTAACCCGACCGTAGGAGGATTGACTGCAGTTCAAAGCCTTAAAATTAGAGGAATCGACGTTTATTTCATTGTTATAATTTATACAAAGTTTAAAGTTGTTTTCTTTGCTTAATGCAAACAAATACATTTGTTACTTTTCTAAAGAACTAAACGTTTCTGTTTTGTAAATTTATCCCTAAATCAGAAGTGATTTCTAACATTTGTTGTACTCTAATCTAATTCTTATTCTAGCAATTTCAAAACCAAATCCAAGTAAACAATTTTCCATATTATAAACCTTAAAAGTAAATTTAACCGATTCAAAATAAGTTTTTTGTTAAAAATCGTTCCCTGTGGGATCGATATCTTTTATTACTACAAGCGTATACCGTGCACTTGCCGAAATCGCTCAATAAGTTTTTGGCGCCGTTGCCGGGGATCGCCAATTGTTTTAACAAAATTATTTATGTTTTTCGTGTTTTATTTCGAACCTTGGTTTATAATATATTTATTTATTTATTTTATAGTTTTTTTTTATTTTTGAGGATGGTCGCTAGGACTAAATCCTCGTTGTTATTTAACGTTTGCAATTAGATGTTTGCAGATAAAAAATTCAAGTTTTTTTTCAAAGATAACCTGGAGATTTGATTATCAATGAAATTCACAGAAGGAGTCTACAGAAAAGAAATTCAGCATGCAAATACATCAGAAGGGAAAGCAAAATTTTTGAAGCAACATGTCAGACGTGACATATAATTTTTCCAGAAAATTTACATTTTCCCAAACACATTTACCTCTTTTCTATACACTTAGTCCTTCACCAAAATATCATATCTCTTTGTTAAGAACTTTATTCAATTCCTACACTAAACCCAAATAATTTCCCTATTTATCACATCCTTAAAACACCTACACTCATCTCTCTAAGAAACAGCCGATCAACTCTTCTCAGACAGATGAGCAAGTAGGATGAAATTATCTTATCCGCCAGGAAGAAATTGTATACTTTTACTATAGTTTCAACAGTTTCAGTTCATGCACGTAGTTCTTGTTCATGCGCAGAACCAGAGGTTCGGGCATTCAACCGGAATCAGTAGATCATTAAATTGAGAAAACGCTAAAAAAGAAAGCGCTTAACAAATGCTAAAAAAAAGAAAAAAAATATATAATAATAATTTCAAAGTTGGGGGTACAGTTCTACTTTCTTTTATTCCTGCTTGAAATTATTCCCAGGTAAGTTAAATGGACAGAACCATTATTTAAAACCGGTCTAAGTAATTGATTATGTCCATGATTTTGATTCTCCTTGAGAATTCTTAAGGATTATCACTTTTTTTAGTTTTTAGTTTTTGATATTTTAATTCTTACATTTCATTTTAGTTTAGTCTATACATTAGTCTTTAGTTTAGTAATAATAGTGAGATTAGAAATAAAATTTTTTGTGATCATTGAAAGATATTCAAGATATGTTATGTATCTTAAATATGTGTAATTGATTAGGAAAGTGTCTTTAGATTTTTAAAAAAAAAAATTTTGAACTTACTGAGAATTTTGATTCTCAACTGAGATTTTCACTTTCAATGCATTATAAAATTTCTGAACTTACCGAGAATATGAATTCTCAGTTGAGAATTCAGGATTCCAAAATTTCAAGGGAAAGGAAGAAAAAAAAAAATTTCTGAACTTACCGAGAATCGAAATTCTGCGAAATAATGAAATTTTTAGAGAGATTTTTTTCTCTGAAAATGACTTGTCGCGATCGAGAATCGCCATTCACGGTCGCGACACGGGCGGTATCAGACATGTATTCTTTCTTTTCTCCTTCAGTTCATGCACCATTGCTGAATATTTCACAAAAATTAAGATTCTTCATGTTCAAATAGTGTGAATTTGCACCTTTTCGCCACCAACAGACACATTAATTCATCCTAACATCATTATAAATAATTAGAGAAGATCAGATTTCCATACTTTTCATCTCTTTCAGACAAAATCTGATATTCTTCTCAAACCTTTCAAAAAAAAAAGTTCCAGAGACTTTTTCCTTTTCTCAAAACCATGACTTCCAAGCATAAATCTTCCATGAAGATTACTGTTGCACGTAACAAGCGTCCTGATTTATCAGAATGCTACGGTGCACCATTTCCCATTCACACACATAATGAAGAACGAAGGTATTATAAACCTATTTGTTATATATAGTTTGTATATAGGTTTGTTTTGTGTCTGTTCTTTCTGTAACTTGTACATATGTCTTCTCATTTTAATAAAACTAACAAGTTTGATTCTTTGATTCTTTTTCCTTAATATACATTAACCATACAAGTTATACAAATACATCCGAATCTAAGTTTAAATGAAACAGTATAACTTTTACAATGAATCTGTAATTATTTTGAATCTGTATCCATTTCAGAAATGTTTCTGAATATCTGACTTTTCATATATATTACATGCTCATAAGCTATAATCATTATAACTATTGAACAAGTTCATTACCATTCATTTTATATGATAATTCTAAGTTTTGTTGTGTACTTATGTTTTTCAATTTTGATAACATATCAACTTTGATTCTTTGGTTATTTTTTATTAGTATATGTTAACTATGCAAGTTATTAGAATGAATTTGTATATATGTTCATATGGAACAGTATCACATTCACCATGAATTTGTCTATAATAATAAAATGCATCTGTCAATAATTTCATTAATCTGCATAAGTTTCAATGTTTCAGATTTAATATGAATAAGTGATTAATAATTTGATTTGTTTAATTTTCATTTGTTTGTTTTTGTATATAGGTTTGTTTTTAATCTTTCTTGTACATATGTTAATATTCATTTATGCAAATATGTGTTATGCAATAAAACTTTGTTTCATTTTCATACTTTAATCTTATGTTCTGGTTTATGTCTATTAAAATTTATAAACTATTATCAAATGAATCCGTTCATATATATCTTCAATGCTAATAAGTTATGATCATTATTAACTATTGAACATGATAATAAATTTTCATTTTCATGCAATCATTGAGTTTAATTTTACTTCTGAAATTATGAACTTATATCATGTTGGTTATTACATATATCAGTATGAACTTATTAAAATAAAACATACAATTTTTCATATGAATCTGTATCAATTAGAATAAGGTTAATGTTTAAGGTTAAATGTTTCTTTATTTGAATGCTGCTTTAATTTAAATAAGGTTCATGTTTAAGTTTTAAGAATGAATAAATACCTACATGAACTTACGTTCATTATCTTTTAGAAGATTGATTTACCTTATGTGAATTAATGAGCATTGTTTATACATTAAACTCTATTTAAGGCTTTAATTGTTTCATTACTCAAATTTAATAAGGATAAACCTTTGGTTTTCCTTGTATTTAATGTTTTGATTTGTGTTTTTAAGTTTCAGGTATACATTTACTTAATTATAGGACATATTTACCCAGAAAATTGCACAAACGGAGTTATTTTTTTTTATTCGCGACACGCACTCTGTAGGACGGGTATAGGCACAAATTTATCCCTTTTTTCAACTTTTTCCTATTCCTGCATAACTCCTAAACACCTATATTCATACCTATATATACCTATCCCTTACACAATCCTTACATCACCTCCTATTTTTCCCAATTACACAATCCAAACTCTTCCCAGTACAATTAATTCCACACCATATCACCTTTACTTTTACCAAATTTTTACCTACCCAATATACTTCTTTCCCAACCACAACCTCCATAGCCTAACCCCCCAAATGCCTAGACATAAGAAGATTACTCTTTCCCATGCTAAAAAGGAATGAGAGGATTACATTTAGGAATTCGGTTCCACTTTATGAAGTTGGGGATGACGAGATGCGTTTTTAGTTTGGATATCATACAAAATAGTTTATTGTTAAGCCATCAATTTTCAAACTAATCCGGTTTGGACATATTTTGCCTAGATTAGATAAATTTACAAGATCAGGATTCGAAGTCCGGCTTTGTTTATATTGGATTCCATCTTCAAGGATTTCGTAGTAGATGGGATTGGATTACTTTTTGACAATTTTAACCATGCTTCTGTTTCAACCAATAAGCAGGTTACTATGTGTACTTTGATTACGAGTATTGTTTTGGATGCTACGAGTATTATGGAGTAGTTTTCAATCACTTACTCCTACTTATTTTTCGATGTTGGATTATGCCACAACTTTTACACATTCATTTAGTGGTTATGCCAATGTTGGTTAGTTTAGCAAGTTCGATGTTGATACTTCAAATTCACATGGTAATGGTATTAAAGAGGATGGTAATGAGCAGACACATTTTGGTGGGTATGACGATATGCATGAAGATACAAAAGATGACGAGGGTGCCAAGAGGAGCATGTTGCTGCCTAAACACAAGCACAAGGCCATGTTGGTGCTAAGAACAGTGTTAATGGTCAAGTTAATTTGCCAAGAATTTTGAACCAAATGACTGCACACAACCGTCCAATGAATTTACGGTTAGATGTTATTGTTGAAAGCAACCACGAGATGAGTTCCAGATTTTACGCGGTGGATGCCTATATACATACTTTGCGGAGAGATCACACGACAACCCGACACCGGTTATTTTCATTTTTCCGACATCGAGGCGTAGTGAGCGCACCGTCTCCACCGGGTTCACCTTCACAAGAATAGGTTTTATCTTATCTTTTCTCAACTCGTTTATCTTGACTTGTTGTTTTTCATTAAAGTTTGGTCCCATAATTTTATTCTTCTTAAAATTTGGTACAATTTCAATTTCTTTTTATGTTGGATAAAATCCATTTCATAATTTGTCTTTCTATTCTTTCATATGCTTTATTTCGTGCTAATTTTTCATGTTATATCCTTATTTTTGCACCAATGAGGACATGGTCCAATTTAAGTGTGGGAGGAGATATACATATATCATTTTATTTTTAGTATGAATAAATGCAACGAATAATATTTTTAGGGAAAAGTACAAAAATAAACCTTGTGGTTTGGCCCATTTTCGAACTGTACCCATGTGGTTTAAAAGTTTGCAAAGTGGTACCATGTATTTCATTCCGTTAGCAAACACATACAAAATTGACTAACGGCCTTAAAAGTCAAAGGGAAAAGAGTTAATTTAGTCCTTATATTTATTAATTTTATAAATTAACCCCCTTTATTATCTAATTATCACAAATAAACCCCAAAATAAAAATTAAAAATAAAATACACCATCTTCTCCATCTCTTTAATTTCTTATTTTTGTTCTTTCTCTCTCCTCTTTGTTAATTTCTCTCTCTAGAAACAATTGAATTTCAATCTGAGTTGCACTGTATGGAATGGCTCAAAAAAATAAAAAAAAATAAAAATCGTGGTTGGGAAGGTTATTCAAATATGAAAATTAGGACTAATTTCAAATAAGCAGAAAATTCAACATACAGGTTGAGCAGAGAGAGAACTGGAGGCAAAATCGAAATGAACGACGACGGTAGCGTTGGGAATGCCGCTGCGTCCTTCGCCGCCGCCACCAGCAAGAATAGCGTAGTATTCATTAGCGATGTCCTGCAAAGGTGCAGGAGGAGAGGAATCCTTAGCTGAATCAGCATCTTCGTCGTGGGCCTCGATAGGATTTTCAGATTGGAGTCTGGAACTGAGTTGGTTGTAGGGAACAAAAGCAGTAGAGTAGAAAAGAATGCCATATTTTTCAAGCTGGGAGGATCCGGCTTCTTGTTCTTCCCCATATTTTTGCAATCTAAGAAATTCAATTGATTCAATTGATTTTAGAGAGAGAAATTAACAAAGAGTAGAGAGAAAGAACAAAAATAAGAAATCAAAGAGATGGAGAAGATGGTGTATTTGATTTTTAATTTTTATTTTGGGGTTTATTTGTGATAATTAGATAATAAAGGGGGTTAATTTATAAAATTAATAAATATAAGGACTAAATTAACTCTTTTCCCTTTGACTTTTAACGCCGTTAGTCAATTTTGTATGTGTTTGCTAACGGAATGAAGTACATGGTACCACTTTGCAAATTTTTAAACCACATGGGTGCAGTTCGAAAATAGGCCAAACCACAAGGTTTATTTTTATACTTTTCCCATATTTTTATGCAATGAATAAGAATAATTTATAAATGCAACACTTGTTTTATACAAATGCAACATATATTGCAACACAATTCAAAACACAATTTATTTAAACTTTCCATTATTTTTCATATGTTTAAAAATATTTTAACTCATGATTATAAATTAAATTTTTAGGTTATCATTATCGTTAGAAATAATATTTCTATACAGGTAATAATTTTTAAAAAATTTCACAAATGTCCGATATGATTTTAAGTAAAAACGTCTCGAGTGAATGTATTTAAGTTAATAAAATTCTTTATTTTATCTCTATTTTATATCATGCAAATCATGATACAATAAATCTTATTTTTAAATTTTCAATTAGGTTTATAGGCATTAAATTGAACTAACAATTTTTAGCTCGGTTTGATTTTCGTCTTACATTAACACCAATTGAAGTTTTTAAGAAAACTTTAGCCATAATACATGTTGAATTTTAAGTCAATATAGGATGAATGTGCTATCTTTCTTTTTCCCAAGTTACAATTTCAATTTTAAATTCATGTTAATTAATCAATTAGTTGAATTCTTAACTTTTGGCCACGATTGAGACCAACCTTATCACAATCGAGGTATGAAAGGGAAGAAAATTAAGTACCGTTTACTTTTGGCCACGGTTGAGACCACCCTTATCACAATCGAGGTATGTAAGGAATGTTTAAAAACAAAAATTAAGCGTGTTTAAGTTTAAAATAACGATTGCGTTCACCCATGGCATGGTCGGTACCTCTTAAGCGAACACTAAGCAATAAAATACGTATAAGGTTACGATCAAGACCACCATTTTCTCGGGCGTAACTAAGCAAATAAGATTAACCCAAGTACTTATTCATTTAATATATTTCATATATTAGTTTAGGTTTGGGAAAGGAAATTTTGTGCTTTGAAAATGCCTTGAGACAAAAGACTCAATAACATGCGTGCTTATATCGTCCCGAATACTTCAGTTTTAAAATAAAGATACAAGACGAATGATATATCGCCTTTATACTAGTTAGTTTGATATTTTACGTATAAATTTGCCATGCGAAGTTAGTCTTTTCGGCTTAACTAATTTAAAAAGTAATACAGAGATATATGTTTTATTTTCATAAATAGATTAGTTAAAGAATAAATTCAGTGAAATTTTGCTCGGGACTAGCAAAAGATTAAGTGTGGAGATTTGTTAAGCCCAAAATATACCTAAAATATCATTAATATTTACATTAGTTTTGCTATGAATTCGTGATGTTTATATCTATTTAGAGTACTTTTACGTCCGAATATGTTTCTTTCATGCAAGGTACCTAAATATTTGGTAAAATCCAAATAGGAACGAAAAGAGGTCAAAACGAAGGAAAAACCCTAAGTTAGGAGCCAAAAGACGAAGGAATCAGCACACCGATACGAGGAAGACGAGAACGAAGTCAGAAATGGGGGAAAAATTCCTATTCTCGGTTGAGAATCCAAATTCTCGGTAGAGAATTATGGGTCATGACCGAGAATCCCAAATTCTCGATCGTGACACGCTAAATCGTATCAACTCTTCTTTGTGTTCCGAAGACCAAAAATCACTTCCCCATTCTCGACCGAGAATTAATTATTCTCGGTAAGATCAGCAGCCTTTGCAGCACAACATACACATGTTTAAATTCCAAGAAACGCGTTCGTTCGGGTGGATAGAAACGTCTCTTCGCAGCGGATATGACCCTTCACAACGGACACGACAGTTCAATCACGATTCTTCAACGTCTATAAATAAAGTATTGATTTGAGAGTTGAGATATAATAATGAGAGATTTAGATTTTAAGATTAGTGCATGAGTTATGCAGAAACTCTGACTCAGAAATGAGTCAGAGATTAGAAGTTCGATTCTGTAAAAAGCAATATGATGTACACACATTTTTTATTAAATAATTACAAACACAGTAGCGTTTAGATTTGTTCATATTAGTTTACATTTTGGTAGTAGCCGACCGTATCTCTACTACGAAGTTACAGCGAGAAGATTTAGTAGAGGATCCACCCCGGAGTCTGACAAACTCTAACGAAACCCAAGGAAAGGATTGACAACCTGTTCACTTGCAAGCCGTCGAAAGTTTCCATGTTTCTTGTTCTCTGTAAACTTGTATCAAATTCATATTTCGTCTAATAAAGTTCATTCTATTCGATAGATTTTTATGTGGCACTTTGGTAAATGATCCAAAGTGAGTTCTGGTGTTTTCATTAAAACGTAGTTGAATTCAAAATCTTTACAAGGAAACTTTGTTGAACACTTAGGCAAATTGATATCATCAGTAGAGTATCAATTTGGTTAAAGTAGCAATCTAACCCGACCGTAGGAGGATTGACTACAGTTCAAAGCCTTAAAATTAGAGGAATCGATGTTTATTTCATTGTTATAATTTATACAAAGTTTAAAGTTGTTTTCTTTGCTTAATGCAAACAAATACATTTGTTACTTTTCTAAAGAACTAAACGTTTCTGTTTTGTAAATTTATCCCTAAATTAGAAGTGATTTCTAACATTTGTTATACTCTAATCTAATTCTTATTCTAACAATTTCAAAACCAAATCCAATTAAACGATTTTCCATATTATAAACCTTAAAAGTAAATTTAACCATTCAAAATAAGTTTTTTGTTAAAAAGCGTTCCCTGTGGGTTTGATATCTTTTATTACTACAAGAGTATACCGTGCACTTGTGGAAATCGCTCAATAGGCGGGGATTTACACACCTCTGTTGGTCCCGTGTGATTAGTTCCAAGGGGGGGTTAGGAACTAATATAACTTTTTGCTAATTAATCTTGCTGACTTAATAATTTTGGTGAGTTTATTAACTCAGCTTTGGTCAGCTTGGCCAATTTTAATGTAAGACAGCTTTAGTCAGATGCTGCTAAGACTGTTTCACTCAAGAGTTGGGAATTGACACTTGTGTGGTCAGCTTCCAACTCAGCACTCCAATTTACTCAGTGTCAGTTTCAACCAGTTTATATGCTGAGTAAATATAACAAGCAACACAATCACTTATATATATATATATATTTGAGAGAGTTAGAAATTACTCAGTATCACTTATCCTGGTTCGGCCTCTCCGCCTACGTCCAGTCCCCAGAATCCTCCGGGCTTTTAGAATCCAATACTGAGCTCTTTAAGGGTAGAGCACAAACCAATTACAGGCAGTTGAATATGCAAGAGTACCTTCCTCTATTCTTCTACTCAACTCCTACTAAGCACTACAACCCAACACTTAGATTTCTCTACCACTAAGTACTTAATACCAAGCACTCAGCACGCACACTTTCAATATTACAATTGATTACACACTTGTTCCTTTTAGGATAAAGAACACTTTAGATGATTACAGAGAATCAAGCTAGCATTTACACAAAGAATAGAAGATTGGTGTAAGCTTTCTTTCTTGTTTTTGAGTGCTTTGAATTTGTATCTTTCTCACTTGTAATTTTCTGTAAATTGGCAATCTTCCAAATGATATCTTTGTCCCTTTTATAGTTGAAATGTGAGGAACAAATCATTTGGAATTGATTTGTCTATTGAGTCCAAAACGGCTCTTTTGGGGAGACAACTTCTGGTCAGCTTCAGATGTGCAGGCCAATCCTGTCTCCTGAATTCTTCAGACGTCAGATTTGTCTTCTTCCTATAGACTTTGTCTTCTTGCGACAGTTTGTCTTATAGCATCGAACAATTGACCCATGTATATTGGAATTTGGCTTTTGCGTATTTTAAGACTTCAATTATTGGTGCAGACAGTTGTCGAATTTGTCTTTTAGTCAACGGATCATACATGCTGTCCTGAAGGTCACTCAGCTTCACTTCAATAATCATTGTCTTTGATTTTTACCAAGTTTCATACTGAGATCTTTTTCCACTCAGCTTCCATGGTCAGCTTCGTTCTGTAGGATCTATTTCTTCTAGCAGACTTCTTCTGTGCTGAGCTTCATTTTACTCAGCTTCCTTGTTCATCTTTAATCTGAAGCTGTTGTTCTGAAGATGACTTATCATCTCTTATACTGAGTTGCTCTTCACTCAGCTTGTGTTGTGTTCTCATGCTGACTGTCCTGTCTTAATTTCTTTTTGCATTTATATTTATACTCAACATTGAACAACCGGATTAGTACAATTAAATCAAAGAACTTAAATTTAATTGTCTCTTAATCATGGATTAAATTTAAATGATTTTGTCAAATCAAAATCTTGTGGAAAGGTGTTTCAACAAACTCCCCATTTTGATGTTGGCAAAATATTTAATTTGTGGAAATCAGTATTGAAATTCCCCATGATTGAATTATATTTTGTTCTTCTGAAATTACTCCCCCGTAAGGTTTGCATACATTGTCTTAACTTAACTCTAAACATTCTAAGTAATTAGAGAGGATATGTTTGTACTGACTTAGTTCAATCCTAGACTTTCTAAGATTTTCTTCAGATGAACCTAGGTCAGTTTTCAGAGGAGTTACTCAGTTTGATACATGAATAATTTTGGTGTCAATGTTAGTATGTA
Organism: Euphorbia lathyris; assembly: GCF_963576675.1. NCBI lineage: Eukaryota > Viridiplantae > Streptophyta > Magnoliopsida > Malpighiales > Euphorbiaceae > Euphorbia > Euphorbia lathyris. The sequence goes on along the minus strand of NC_088910.1, from coordinate 22,458,395 downwards.
CTGAGTATTTTGATTTTGAAATTTTTGTTTGTTCAACGTTTAGACAGGTCAGCATGTATCATAATTTAATAAGCAGCGCATATAGTTAAGTCAATTTAACTGAAGGATACTTAACATATATATTCAAGTCATCAAGCATAATAACATAACATGCTAAGTCCTAAGATTTACTAAGCTATTGCTTCCTGTAAACTTGTGCTTGATGAGCAGCCTGATACAATTTTCCTTTACCTTTTTCTTTCCGCTGCTTACTGCCCGAAGCTTCCCCTGTGTCTTGCTGAGTTCCATCATCAACCAGTTCTTTCTCCCCCGTTTTTCCACCATCTGGCGGAGGAGGAAGGAATGTATTATTGAGAGCAGCACGAGTGAGTTTGACTGAATACTTCTTAAGTCGGTCAGTACTTTCCCTTAAACCATCAAAAACGGGCACCCCATCATCTATGACAGCACGAGGAATTCAGATGGATTTACTTAGCATGCTCAGGATGTACTCTTGAGATTTACTTACCCAAGAGATGGCTTCAGTAAGCTGAGCATACGATTGATGATACATCCTCAGGACAGCTTTGTCATAGATTTCTCTCTGTTCGTTTGTGTGACGCACATGTCGAAAGATGCTTTGAGAAGTTTGCAAAATGGTGTTGGTTTTAACCAAGTCAGTTTCCATTTCCTCTTTGCTCAGATTTAGAAGACGCACAGCTTCACTAATCTCATCCATTGTGCATTGGGAAGTTGAGGAGAGAAATTCTCGAGTGCCAGTTAGCTCAGAGGTCAGCGTAGAAAAGCAATGATGTAGCTCAACTGAAGTGGCATATCCCATATTGACTGTTGGAAGAGCATTGAGCTGACTCTGAAGTCCATGGATTTGACCTTGAAGTGAATCGATGTGATTTACCATGAGTAAGTGCAGCTCGGCCAGTTTGTCAATAGAGTCTTACTTAGGTTGCTTGGTTTGGACCGTTGTCATTACACTGACCAGATCCTTGAGAGTTTTGAATCTCATGAAAAAGCTGAGTGATTGATGACACAGAATGTGACTCAGCGTTAGCAAACCCAGCGGCATCAGCAGAAGATGTGTTCAAGTCCTGGAGAATTGTTTGAGTTGAGTCGATGATGTGACGTCCAGACTCAGTGGCATGAAGATAGGCGAATTGTGTCTCAGGACTTGGCTCAGTTGCTGGAATTTTGGTGGCACCAGAAGGAGAAGATGTGTGGTGCTGTCCATGAGTGGAAGTGCCGGCGAGGTCAGTAGCGGGACTTTGATGTTGATTATCAGCAGGAGCTGACTGCTCAATATTCTGCATATTTGGAGAAGGAGGTGGATCTACAGAGACATTTACTTGCTCAACATTATCTTGGGGAGATGTATGAGCAGGAAGTTCAGGTTGAGCAGGGTTTTCCTTAGCTTGTGTGGCTCCCTGAGTAGTTTGGACTTCGAGCTCTTTCTCGGTATGAGTTGGATTTTCTGGAGACTTGGCATGTTGCTTAGCATGAGTAATAGAGCCTTGATTTTCCGTATCATCGGAGAAGAAGTTGAATTGTAAGTCGGTGAGGTTGGTAATGGGATCCCTCAGGGGAGAATCGCCCATAAGATCTATAACTGGAGTTTTCTGAGCCTTCTTCTTAAGCCTTTTGAATTTCTTCTCCTTTGGAGGTGGGGAGTCGGCAGGAATGGACTCAAGAGATGATTCTACCTCAGGGTGAGCAGTGAGATCTTCCACAGCTATTTCCTTCTCAGCATCAACTGTGTTGCTGGGCATAGTCAGATTCTCAATTTCATCATTTACCGTCTGCTCATGCTCAGCATGATCTTCTTGATGTTGTAAGTCATCCTCGGCATTATCATCATTTCTCTGTTCTTCTACTTCTTGATCAGCAGGAATTTGTTCAAGGTTAATCTCTTGACTTCTCACATAGTGGGAATCATCTGGAACTGCAAAACCGAGAGGGACAGCATCAACTGGACTTGAGCCAGAGATTCTCTTCTTCTTCTTTAGAGGGGTTTCCTCACCTTCCATTTCATCAGGCTCATCTTGCCTTTTTCTCTTCTCTGCTGACTTAGATGCTTCCTGACCTTTCTCAGCATCAGTTTTCTTTTCCCTCAATATTACCCGAAGTTTCTTTGGGACAGCATGGACATCTTTTGATGATGTTTGGACAACTTTTCTCTTCTTGTCTTGCTTAGATTGGTCAGCAGGGACAGTCGTAGCTTTCTTCCCTTTCTTAGTTGCCACTTCTTCAACCAAGTTCTCTTCTCCCTCCTTTGATTTTATTGGCTGGTTATATACTAAACCGAATAGTAGAGCAGCAGTTATTTCAGTCCCACAAGTAGTCACTTCCTGAACTGTATCGATTTGGTGGTCCTCAAGTATTCTGGTGATGAGTGATCCTAACCTGAGTTTAATAGTACTTCATTGAAAGGCACCAACCAGAAATACAAGCATATTGAGAGGACTGTAGGTCAGCATGTGCCAGATAAAGCACTGCTCGAAGTTTGAAGCGGATGATGCTGCGTTGAATTTTGGGAAGATAAAGTTGGTTAGTATATAGTGCGCCATCTTCTGGTTTTGTCCCATACACGTGCTGGGTATTTTCCCTTTGTGCCCCGCAGGTTTACAGAAAGTGGCGATGTGGTCAAGCTTTTCCTTGGTGGTTCTAAATTCTTTGCCCTTGTTTGGAAGCTCTAGCAAGGTTGCTAGATAGGCTGGGGTGATTATTATGCGTTGGCCACTCATGGTAGTCTCAAGGTAGTCAGCATCATCTTCGTCCACTTTAAGGTTAGAGTAGAATTCTCGTACTAACCTAGGGTAAGCATCGCCAGGAAGGGAAAATAGCTTGGTCCACCCATTCTTTGATATCCATTCACAGAAGGGTTTTTCGTCCGTTATAAAACTTGGAGAGAACCACCTGGAGTGGAGGACCTCGTGATTCTTGACGCTTCTGTATACCTGACATAGTACCCTCTCATGTGGTTGCTTATCCTTCTTACTTTTCTTTTTCGACGAGGTAGCTGGGTCAGCATGGCCTTGCTTGACCGGAGTTTGGTCTTGCTGATCGCGTGTTTGGGACTTAGTAGGAGTGTCTTCATACTCCTCCTGAGTGGGAGATTTGGGATTTTCATCGAAGCCGAGATCATTGTAACCGGCGCCGGAGAGATTTTGAGAGTCCGACATTTTTAGGATCTCTTTGAGAGGTTTTGGGATTTAGAGAAAATGAGAGAGGTTTGGATGCCTGGAATTCGAGAGTAAAGAGTTCTGAGTGGGAATGCTTCCACTATTTATAGGTGTTCAAATTGATCCTAGGCATTAAACTAGCCGTTTTACCTTGAGATAATCAATCGACAGAGATTCTGTCATTTATGACACGTTCGGCGCATGGTGTTGGGGTTTAGTGTCCTACAGACAATTGTTCTAGGATAAAAACTTAATGTAAATGAATTGTTCTTTATATCATTTGTTTAATGAGATATATGTTTTATAACTATATAAAGGCAATCCCTTTTAAGCACTAAATAAAGTCTAATAAAAGGAAATCCGTAAGTTTATTTAAAGTGATTATAAAGTGTTCATACAAGCATGAAGTGAGACAAAACTTTATAGTAAACTGATAAACTTAAAACCACCCCAAGTCAAGTGATATGTTTGGGATTGACATATCACTGTTGAGACTTGTATGTAACAATGTCTTCTGTCTGACAGAAAGCTGATCTCACAAGCTTCATATATACAGATATCTGGACAGTTACATAGATCCGATGAAACGTTGTTCATTAGGATTGGGGATCCGATTTGAGATAACAGGATGGGTAGATTCATCCTTGTCACCTGTTCATCTCATTGGTATTAATAGGTATAACTAATCCTCAGACTCAAAGGAATATTAATTGGTATTCTGGATTACGGAATGTGATGCTTTGACTCTGGTGTAACACGATCCTTAACAGAGATGACTCTAGGGTGTGAACAGTAGACGTTGGGTATCACATGAAGTAATTGCGGAGTCGTTATATATTGGATTGAGCATTTATCACTCCCGATAAATGGGAGATACATCCATGGATTGCTTGTGGAAGACTCGACTCTAAATCCTTGCAAGGTGATAGCTTAAGAGTAAGAAATACAGATTTCACTTAACCTATCTTTTTGAGTTGACTCGGCCTGTACAAGTAAAACGAACGTCTCGCTATATGTGACTTGACATCACCCATAGTCATAAGATTCAGTTCAAGGATGTAGTTGATAAAGGATCGAATTATACTGTAACTAATACGGAAAGGTTAACGACAGAATCAACCTGTCTTCTTATAGCTCTGGGGGAATGATTACGGACTTGCTAATCACATACTCTGTACATCATTCCGTTATGCAAAGATTAAATATAATTCTTTGAAAATTAATTTAATAACGTTGCATACGGCTAGAAGCAATAAGAACCTAATGGATCACACATAAGACTTGGAACCTAAAAGAGAGATAGATGTTAATTAATTGATAGAAGCCCAATTGAGCCCAATAAGGCCCATGGACATAAGGGGGTCGAAATTCATGTAGTGGCATACATGAATAATTAATTTGATTTTGTTAATCCTAATTAGATTAGGAATATGAATTAAATTAATTAAGAGATAATTAAGTTAGGAGTTTTAATTAGATTAATATACTCCTATTATTATCCAATAAGGTTATTATTATTATCCTTAATATATTAGATATCTAGTGAGATAATAATTAGGAATTCTATTCCGAATGGAATTCCTATTCAGTAACCTAATTCTATCTAACTAGGGATTAGATACAAGAGATTATAAATACCCATTCCCTTGAGATTTTCGAAATCCAAGCAAGCCATACCCTACTTGTGATTTTCGAAATTCACCTAGTCCAAGAGAGAGAAAATTCGACACCCCTAGTTCGAGGACGAGATTTCTCTACGGCTTCGTTTGATCAATTAATTTTCATCTATTTCTTTTATCCTTGATCTTGTGTTGATTAGTTAGAGGCAATCTACTTTGGTTGCTATTCAACGGTTGATACTAAATTAATCTTCCCGTATTTTATTTCGTGTTTGGGAACTCGAAGAAGAAAAACAAACAAAAGGGAGAAATTCGTTTTACTACTCCTACATCAGGTCTGTTCACGATTTCGCGGATTCCCGGAGATTGAACCGTCGGATCGTCGCGATTTTTGGACAGGAGCTTCTAGACATATTCTTCCACGTTTTCACCGAAGGGATTGTCGTTCGGAGGTCTGGAAGGTCTATTTAGAATAGGGGCAGATTGGTAGACAGTTTCTATCTCTTTTGAAGTTGTGGGCAATTCGTTTGCAACGGTAGATAGAACTTCTAAAAGGTATTTCTTCTTATCCTTCTTTATATGAAATAACGGTTAACGGATCTTGTGGTTAAATGGAAATGGGTTAAAAATTTTATATTTCCGCTGCTATACCTTAGCCTAATTTCCAACACATGGGTTTTCTAATTATTGATTGCATCATCCTAGGTAGCTATTAATGCGCGTGCTAGCATTTAATGTGTTAAATGGGTTTTACTCAGCATTAAGAATATCAACCGTTTGTGATTCTGAGTAGTCAGTTTTACGTAGGATAGTTATTTGTGGATTTAGTAACTTAGTTTTTAAAAAAAAAAAAAACACTCAGCATGTATGTCTACTCAGCTTAGGGTGATTTCATGTCATTCTTAACTCAGCATGCAATAGTTACTAAATTATCACAAATTACTCAGCATGGTAATCACTTCAACTTTTAGTTTAACACATAGAATTTATTGAAGAGGATTAGACATACCGATAGCTTCCCTTAGTATGTTAAATTGCTCACGAGCCAAGGGCTTCGTAAAGATATCTGCAAGCTGTTCGTTTGTTGATACATAGGTCAGCTTGATCTCACCCTTGAGCACATGATCTCTGATGAAGTGGTGTCTTATGCTGACATGCTTCATCCTGCTGTGTTGGATTGGATTCTTAGATAAGTCAATGGCACTCTTGTTGTCACACATGACTTCTATTGTTTCTGTTATGACGCCATAATCCTCAAGCTGTTGCTTAATCCATAGGACTCGGGCCACACAGCTTCCAGCAGCAACGTACTCAGCTTCAGTTGTAGACAAGGCTACTGATGACTGCTCTTACTAAACCACGAAACCAGACAGCTTCCTAGGAATTGACATCCTCCTGAAGTGCTTTTTCGTTCTAGCTTATCTCGTCCATAGTCAACATCAGTATAACCAATCATTGTGAAGTCACTTGTATTTGGATACCATAAACCTGCATTAGCTGAGCTCTGCAAATATCTGCAAATTCTTTTTACAACTATTAAGTGAGATTCCCTAGGGCCAGCTTGATATCTTGCACAATAACATACTAAGTACTGAATATCGGGTCTACTGGCAGTAAGATAAAGTAGAGAGCCTATCATACCTCGATATAACCTGCTGTCTACAGACTTACCTTTCTCGTCAGCACAAAGGACCGTGTCAGTACCCATCGGGGTTGATATAGGCTTACATTCTTCCATATCAAACTTCTTTAACATTTCTTTGGCATACTTAGACTGACTTATGAAGATGTCATTCTTACCTTGCTTGATTTGAAGTCCAATGAAGAAGTTGAGTTCGCCCATCATAGACATTTCGAACTCAGTTTGCATCTGTTTGCTAAACTCTTTGCACATAGAATCGTCAGTAGCACCAAAAATTATGTCATCTACGTAAATTTGTGCAAGTAGGGTATTTTTACCCTTTTTCTTAATAAACAAGGTTGTGTCAGCTTTGCCTCTGACATAATTCCTGGTCAGCAGGAAGTTGGTCAACCTCTCATACCAAGCTCTTGGAGCTTGCTTTAGGCCGTATAGGGCCTTTTTGAGTTTATAAACGTGGTTTGGAAATTTTGGATCTTCAAACCCTGGAGGCTGACTAACATATACCTCTTCGTTTATACAGCCATTAAGAAATGCACTCTTAACATCCATTTGATATAATTTAAAGTTCATAAAACTAGCATAGGCACACAGTATTCGTATTGCTTCTAACCTAGCAACAGGTGCAAAGGTTTCACCGTAGTCAATGCCCTCTTGCTGACTATAGCCTTGGGCTACAAGTCAGGCTTTATTTCTGACTACGTTGCCTTGCTCATCTAATTTATTTCTAAAGACCCACTTAGTTCCTATGGTCTTTTGATTCCTAGGTTTAGGTACTAAATCCCATACCTCATTTCTTGTGAATTGATCAAGCTCTTCTTGCATAACGTTGATCCAATATTCATCGTGCTCAGCATCAGCAAAATTCTTTGGCTCATGCACTAAGACGAAGGCAACATTGCTTAGATACTTCCTAAGCTGATCTCTTGTCATCAGCTTGTTGTCAGCAGCATCAAGAATGGACTTCTCCGAATGTCCTCTTGGAATTTTTATTTCTTTGGGTAATGTTGAGTTGTTTGGAACAGGTGTTTCCACAATCTCTGCAGGAATAGTTTGGTCAGCAAAGGTTATTTCATTCTCTTGCCTTTGGTCAGCCCTTGCATTAATGACTCAGAGGCTCCATTTTGGTCAGCGGAAGCTGAGCTTGGTTCATCTTCAGTGAGCTGAGTTGACTTTCCTGCAGGGTCAGCTTCATCGAATTCAACATGGACAGACTCTTCTACAACCTGAGTTCGTTTATTATACACCCTATATGCTTTGCTGTTAGTTGAGTACCCTAAAAAGATCGCTTCGTCAGCTTTGGCATCAAATTTTGCAAGACTATCTTTTGTGTTGAGTATAAAAAATTTACACCCAAAGGCACGAAAATAGCCAATGTTGGGCTTTCGTCCTTTCCAAAGTTCATATGGGGTTTTCTTAAGAATAGGTCTAACTAAAGCCCTATTTAGGATGTAGCATGCTGTGTGGACAGCTTTGTTGAAACACCTTTCCACAAGATTTTGATTTGACAAAATCATCCATGATTAAGAGGCAATTAAATTTAAATGCTTTGATTTAATTGTACTAATGTGTTTGTTCAATATTGAGTGCAAAAATATATATAAAGTAAAGACAGGACAAAAGTCAGCACAAGCAAAGCTGAGTAGAACGGAACTCGGCATGACAGAATATAAGCGGAGTGGAGTAGAACTTAGAAGCAAAACGAAGCTGACTAAAGTTAAAGATTTCTTCAGAAGCGGTTACACAGAGCGGAGCTGACCAATAATGAACTCAGCTTAGAAGTTGAACATCCAAAGATTACGAAGAAATCTGAATGACTGTCAGGACAACATGAAGGATCCGATCACTAAAGGACAAAGTCTGCAAATCTTCTGCACCAATAATTGGAACCTCGAAGACACATAAAAGACTAATTCCAAGAGTCATGGGTCATTGGATTATTGGTAAAAGACAACTGGCACAAACAGACAAGCCAGACGCAAGAAGACAAATCTGACGCCTGAAGAAAACAGAGAAAGGGAATGGCGGAGCAGTCTGAAGCTGGCCAGAAATTTTTCCCCAAAAGAGCTGTTTTGGTGTTAACGGTAACAACAATTCAAGATCCAAATCTGCAATTTCCTTCTATAAAAGGACAATGAAGAACCTTGGTTTATCATTGAAGTATCAAGAGAAAAATACAAAGAGAGAAAATCTTGAAAGCACTCAAATACAAAAAGATCTTACACCAACTTTTCATTCTCTGTGTAAATGCTAGATTGATTGTTGTATAATCATCTAAAGTGTTCTTTAGCATAAAAAGAACAAGTTTGTGATCAATAGGAATATTGAGAGTGTTAAGCTGAGTGCTTGGTTGTAAGCATTCAGTGGTAGAGAAATCTAGGTGCTGGGTTGTAGCACTTAGTAGGAGTTGAGTAGACGAATAGAGGAAGGTACTCTTGCATATTCAACTGCCTTGTAATTGGTTTGTGCTCTACCGTTAAAGAGCTCAGTATTGGATTCAAAAAGCCTGGAGGACTCTGGGGACTGGACGTAGGCAGAGAGGCCGAACCAGGATAAGTGATACTGAGTAATCTCTGAACTCTCTCTTATATTGTATGTGTTGTTTGCTATATTTACTCAGCATATAAATTGCCTAAGCTGACCTTGAGAAAATAAGTGGTGCTGAGTTAGAAGCTGACCTCCAAGAGTGTCAATTCTCAACTTACAAGAAAACAACTTTAGTCAACATCTGACTAAAGCTGTCTTCAAACATATCTCACCAAGCTGACCAAAAGCCGAGTTAATAAACTCTCAAAATTACTTCCAGTCAGCTTAATTAAAACGCGAAAAAGTTATATTAGTTCCTAACCCCCCCCCCCCTTTGGAACTAATTACCAGGGACCAACAAGTGGTATCAGAGCCTAAGCTCACTACTCAAAGATTTAACAATCTTGAGCTGATCCCTAAAAATGGATGAGAATAGCACTCGGTTCCTTCCAGGAAACCAAACAACACAGATACTCCCTGAGGGACTATCAATCACTAGACCTCCCCTATTCTTTGGGTCAAATTATACATTCTGGAAGAATAGGATGAAAAACTTTATTCAAGCCACAAACATGAGTGCATGGCTTGCAATTGTTCAAGGTCCACATGTGCCATACAAAACTGTTAACGATGAGAAAATCGTTAAAAGTGAGGCTGAGTGGACAAAGGATGACCTCAGAAAATTACAAAATAATGCTTCGGCTATAAACATGCTTCACTGTGCATTAGATGCTGCAGAATACAATAAGATTTCAGGTTGCGAGTCAGCACAGGAGATTTGGAAGAAGCTTGAAGTAACCTATGAAGGCACAAGCAAAGTTAAGGAGTCTAAAGTCAATCAACATATGAGACTCTACGAGCTGTTTGAGATGAATGAGAATGAAGACATCTCAGAAATGAACGCAAGGTTCACAAATATTATAAACGAGCTAAAAAGGCTTGGAAAGAACTTCACTGAAGAGGAACAAGTGAAGAAAATTCTGAGAAGTCTGCCTAAGAGTTGGCAAGCAAAGAAAATAGCCGTAGAAGAAGCTCAAGACTTGACTACCTATAAATATGATGAGCTGATCGGATCCCTGCTGACCCATGAAATCTCTATGAAAAACTTTGAAGCCAAAGAGAAAGAAAAATCAGAAGATAAGAAACAAAAGTCACTTGTCATGAAAGCTGACTCGACTGAAGCTGAGTCAACTGATGATGAGGAAATAGCCATGTTCACCAGAAAAATGAAGAAGCTGTTCAGAAGGAATGATAGAAACGGCAAAAGGTCATTTAGAAGAAATGATAAGTATAAAGCCGAGTCAAGTGACAAGTACAAGAAGGACAGCTCGAAGTCTGTCACATGCTTTGAGTGTCATCAAACTGGGCACATCAAGTCAAGCTGTCCCAACCTCAAAAAGGAGAAGAAAGGAAGCAAAAAGGCTATGGTAGCCACATGGAGTGACAGTGATGTGTCAACATCATCCGAAGCTGAGCAAAATGAAACAGCCAACATATGTTTCATGGCAGATGATGGAGCTGACCAATCCCAATTTGAGCAAGCTGACCTCTCTGAAAAAATTCCGAGCAGGAGGAAAACAACAATGAGGTAACATCCTTACTTTTGCTTAGAAATGAAATGGTAAATGCCCTGAGTGACTTATATACACTAACTAAGAAGTGTAACAAAAAGATTAAGGCACTCAGCAGGCGCTGTGATGAGATTGAAGAGGTCAAACTGAGTGACCTCCGATATCTTCTCCAGGACAACTCTGACCCGCATACCAACATGCAAATCTTACATAAGTTTGTCACGGAGGTTCAATCTGAGTCAAGGAAACTTAGAAAGGATATCACGATGTTACAGAGTCAAGGGAAGGGCTCAAATAGAAATAAACCTCATGCTGAGTACGCAAATACTAGTCAGCGTAAGCAATTCACTCAATGTGAGTGTTGTGGAAAAAGGGGGCACACAAATGATGTGTGTTGGCATAACAAGCGGATTGTCCAATGTGACTTCTGCGGAAGAAAAGGGCATACCACAAAAGTATGTTGGCATGCCCAACACAATAATGCTGACCATACTCAGTTCAACCCACAAAGGGTACCTTTTTGTGATTTCTGTGGTAAGCCAGGCCACACCATAAAAGTATGCCGTCACAAGTTAAAATATGATTTTGCACCTGTTTATACTAACAAGAAAGGACCCAAAAGGAATTGGGTACCTAAAAATGAATAGTTTAAACTGCAGGTCAGCTTGACATGCGTGGAGAAGTCAAAACTATGGTATATAGACAGCGCATGCTCAAGGCATATGACAGGTGATGAAACTCAGTTCATCACACTAGAGCTTAAACGAGGTGGAAGTGTAAGCTTTGGAGACAACAAGAAGGGTAAGATAGTCGGCTCAGGTACTATCGGAGGTAACCCAACTATTGAGTCTGTCTCCTTAGTTAAAGGTCTCAAATACAATCAGCTGAGTGTAGCTCAGCTTTGCAAGAGCGGCAGAAAGGTTGTATTTGATGATACTAAGTGTCAAATACTCGAGGGAAATACAAATGAATTAATTTTAACTGCCCCTCGTGTAGAAAATGTATACATGTTAAACTTAGAAAAACAGTTTTCTAAAAACATATGCTTAGTGTCTAAAGAGGACAACTCCTGGCTATGGCATAGAAGACTTGGGCATGCCAGCATGGACCTTCTTACCAAATTAGCTAGAAAGCAATTAGTTGAGGGATTACCCAAATTAAAGTTTGAAAAAGATCAACTGTGTAAAGCTTGTCAGCAAGGCAAACAAACTAAAAAGTCATTTCATAGCAAAAATATTGTCTCAACCAAAAGACCATTGGAATTACTACACTTGGATCTTTCCGGACCTATCCAGCCACTCAGCTTGGGAGGTAAGAAATTTTCCTTGGTTATTGTAGATGATTTCTCTCGGTACACTTGGATCATCTTGCTGAGCTGAAAGGATGAAACTTTTGAGATGTTTACCACACTGATTAAAAAGCTTGAAAATGACAAAGACCTAAGAGTAGCTCACATTAGAAGCGACAATGGTGGAGAATTCAAAAACCAACAGTTTGATGAATTTTGTGAAATCAGTGGTATTGACCACAATTTCTCCGCTCCTAGAACACCTCAACAAAATGGGGTTGTTGAAAGGAAAAATAGAACTATTGTCGAAATAGCTAGGACAATGCTGAGTGAAAATAGGCTTCCAAAGTACTTCTGGGGTGAAGCTGTTCACACGGCATGTTACATACTGAATAGGGCTTTAGTTAGACCTATACTTAAGAAAACCCCATATGAACTTTTGAAAGGTCGAAAGCCCAACATTGGATACTTTCATGCCTTTGGGTGTAAATGCTTTATACTCAATACAAAAGACAACCTTGCTAAATTTGATGCTAAAGCTGACGAGGCGATCTTTTTAGGGTACTCAACAAACAGTAAAGCATATAGAGTATTTAATAAAAGAACTCAGGTTGTAGAAGAGTCTGTACATGTTGAGTTCGATGAAACTGACCCTACAGGTAAGTCAGCTCAGCCTGAAGAAGATGAACCAGGCTCAGCTTCCGCTGCTCAACCAGAAGCCTCTGTGTCATCTATACAGGAGCTGACCCAAGGTAAGCAAGAAATTGAAATATCATTTGCTGACCAATCTATTCCTGTAGAGATTGTAGAAACACCTCTTCCAAACGACTCAACACTGCCCAAGGAAATAAAGATCCCAAGAGGACATACAGAACATGCCATTCTTGATGCCGCCAACAACAAATTAATGACCAGAGATCAGCTTAGAAAATACCTCAGCAATGTTGCATTCGTCTCAATATATGAGCCAAAGAACTTTGCTGATGCTGAGCAAGACGAGTATTGGATCAATGCTATGCAAGAGGAACTTGACCAATTCACTAGAAATGAGGTATGGGATTTAGTACCTAAACCTAGGAATCAAAAGCCCATAGGAACCAAGTGGGTCTTTAGAAATAAGCTAGATGAGCATGGAAAAGTGATTAGAAACAAAGCTCAACTTGTAGCCCAAGGCTATAGTCAGCAAGAGGGTATAGACTATGGAGAAACATTTGCTCCTGTTGCTAGATTAGAAGCTATACGTATATTGTGTGCCTATGCCAGTTACATGAATTTTAAACTATACCAAATGGATGTAAAAAGTGCGTTTCTTAATGGCTTTATAAACGAAGAGGTATATGTTAATCAACCTCCTAGGTTTGAAGATCCAAAGTTTCCAAACCACGTTTATAAACTCAAAAAGGCCCTGTACGGCCTAAAGCAAGCTCCAAGAGCTTGGTATGAGAGGTTGACCAACTTCCTGCTGACCAGGAACTATGTCAGGGGAAAAGCTGACACAACCTTGTTTATTAAGAAAAAGGGTAAACATACCCTACTTGCACAGATATATGTAGATGATATAATATTTGGTGCTACTGACGAATCTTTGTGCAAAGAATTTAGCCAACAGATGCAAACTGAGTTCGAAATGTCCATGATGGGTGAACTCAACTTTTTCCTTGGACTTCAAATCAGACAAGGTAAGAATGGCATCTTTATAAGCCAGTCTAAGTATACTAGGGAAATGTTAAAGAAATTCAACATGGTAGATTGTAAGCCAATATCAACCCATATGGGTACTGATACTGTCCTATGCAAGGATGAGAAGAGTAAGTCAGTTGATAGTAAACTCTATCGAGGTATGATAGGTTCTTTACTCTATCTCACTGCTAGTAGACCTGATATTCAGTACTCAGTATGCTATTGTGCTAGATATCAAGCTGACCCCAGGGAATCTCATCTAACTGCTGTAAAAAGAATTTTTAGATACTTGCAAAGCTCAGTTGATGCAGGTCTATGGTATCCAACTTCAAATGACTTCACACTCATTGGATACACTAATGCTGACTATGGACGAGATAAGCTAGGACGAAAGAGTACTTTGGGAGGATGTCATTTTCTCGGAAGCTGTCTAGTATCTTGGTTCAGCAAGAAGCAATCATCTGTAGCCCTATCTACAACTGAAGCTGAGTACGTGGCTGCTGGAAGCTGTGTTGCTCAAGTCCTATGGATAAAGCAATAGCTTGAGGATTATGGAGTCAAAACAAAGACAATAGAGATCAAAATGTGACAATAAAAGTGCCATTGATCTATCAAAGAACCCAGTCCAACACAGCAGGATGAAGCATGTTAGCATAAGGCATCACTTCATCAGAGATCATGTACTAAAAGATGAGATCAAGCTGACCTATGTGCCAACAAATGATCAGCTTGCAGATATCTTCACAAAGCCCTTGGCACGAGAACAATTCAACACACTAAGGGAAGCAATTGGTATGTCAAATCCACTCTAACTAAATCTGTATTGAATAATTGCCATGTGAGTGGAAATTTGAATGATTGTGCAAATGCCATGTTGAGTAAAATATCTACTCCTTACTAAGTTTGAAAATGGAAAATCCACCCTATGCTGAATTGACATATATACTGAGTGATGATACTGAGTAGGCATAAAAGCTGAGTAAACATTCTATGCTGAGTAGATAAACGTATTGAGTAATCACTCTATGCTGAGTACATATACATGCTGAGTGAGTAACGTATGTTGAGTTAATTAGAGATAGAAAAAAAAATTATCTTCACAAAAGTTAGGCACTCAATATCGTGAATGCTTCGAATTCTAGCAAAACCAAGTAAAAATCCACTCGCATAAAATAAATGCCTACACGTGTAAACTCTGGCACCTTGGAAAGACCCACATTTATGACAAATCCCATGCGCCGAAGATGTCATAAATAACAGAATACTTATCGGTTGAACGTCCCTAGGCAAAATGGCTAGTTAATTGAATAGGGCCTCCGAAAATATGTATAAAAAGTGGAAGAATCCCCACTCACGAATCCTTACGCCTACGATTCTCTGAAATCAAATCCTTCTCTCTCCCTAAAAACCTCAAACCTTCATCTGTAACAATGGCTTCCGGAAAGAATCAAATCCCTAACCCCACACAAACCTCTGGCACACCCAATCAAGCTGACCTCGCCGGCTCCTCACAACCAGTGAAAAGAACCATGATCAAAGTTCACAAAAAGGTCAACAATCTAGAGGTTCTGAAATGCCGATGGTTTTCTCCAAGCTTTGTCTCGTCTGAGAAACCATTCTGTGAATGGATCGAAAAGAACAAGTGGAAAGGTCTCTTCTCCCTTTTAGGAACGACCTATCCTAGGTTAGTACGAGAATTCTACTCAAATCTACATGTTGATGCAGATGACTCTGACTATTTGGAGACCTCAGTTAAAGGTCAGAAAATCATCGTAACCCCTGCCTATCTAGCCACCTTACTAGATTTACCAGACGAAGGAATTCAGTTCAGAACGACAAAGGAGAAAGTGCCAAAAGACACAACTGAGAAGATCAAGGGGTTCTATAAACCTAAGGATCATAAGGGCGAGATACCCAGCACCTGTATGGGAAAAGAACAGAAGATGGTCCATTACATGCTGACCAACTTCATCTTCCCCAAACTCAACTCAGCTTCATCCGCATCAAACTTCGAACAGTGCTTCATCTGGCACATGTTGACCTACACTCCGCTCAATCTTCCTGTATTCCTAGTTGGAGCTTTTCAACGAAGTGGTAAGAAACTCCGCTTGGGCTCTCTCATTACAAAAATTATTGAGGACAAGCAAATAGAGACAGTGAATGAAACAAGTACATTGGAGAGTGAAATCACTGCAGTTCTACTGGATGGACTGTTGTACAATCAACCCTTAAAGGGATATGAAGGAGCTGGAGATGCTGAAGAAGATGAAGAAGCTGAGCAACCAGAAATTGAGCTCGAAACTGAGCCTGCAAGAGATGTTGAGGCTCATGCTGAGTCACCTAAGACAGCTCAGCCTGAGAGGAAGAAGAAGAGGAAGGCTATAGAAACCTGCTCAAAAGACATTCATGCAGTCCCAAAGAAAGTAAGGCTATTATCAAAAGAAAAAGCTAAAGCTGACAAGGCTAAGGAGCAAGCTGAGTTAGCTGAGAAAAGAAAAAGGCAAGAAGAGCCTGAGGATGAGGAAGAAGAAACTCCAGAATCCCCTTTAAAGAAAAAGAAAAAGGGTAACTCCTTAAAGATAGTGGAAGCTGTCCCACTAGACTGTACTCAACCTGAAGGTCATGGAACTGACTAAGAAAAGGAAGCTGTAGAAGAAACAGAGCTACATGTTGAGCACCAAGAAGCTAATACTGAGCAGGAAGAACATCCCAATGTTGAGAAATCTCAGGATGATGCTGAGCAGGGAGAAAAAGAAAGTGATGCTTTTGTAGGTCAGGTTGAGCAACTTGTAGAAGATGAGACAGTTGCTACTGAGTCCAGAGAAGAAATTCAAGCTGACCCTTCATCCCCAAAAGCTACGACACGACGAAGACTTAAGAAGAAGGCGCAAAAGCAAATTGATCTTATGGATGCTTTTCCTACAGAAGAAATTGAGGATGACCTCTCCAACATCCAGTTCAAATATTTCTCGAATGAGACTGAGTAACCACCAGAAAATCCTGTAGAAAAACAAGCCTCTGTTACTCAGGATGAGGAACAAGCCAAAAACCCTACAGATCCAATCCAAGCTGCTCAAGGTGACACACTTCCTGTTTCCACTTCACCTCTTCAAGTTGAGCAGATTAACTTGTCTAATCAAACTCCACCTTCAACCCAACATATTGATAACTCAGCTCCAGAAATCCATCAAAGTCCAGTTACCAATCAAGGTACTCAATCTGGCAAAGAACCACCTCCTCCACCACCATCAAGCTCAATACCGGCCTCTGAGCCTAATGCTGATAAATTTGCATACTTGAATGCTACTGAGTCCGGACGCCGTGTCATTGCTTCTGCTCAGTCCTTGTTTCAAGATTTCAATACTACTCAAGCTGATGGTCACCAATCTACTCAAGCTGAGTCCTCCCACCTGTCAGGTATTACTCAGCTTCTGAATGAACTTCGTGGACTAAAAGATCTGGTTAGCATTATCACTACGATTCAAACTCAGCAACCGAATCAAGGGCAAATAGCAAAACTGACCGAACTGATGCTTACAATGGCAACCCATATGAATTCACTTGAAGGGCAAGTTCAAAAATTGTCGGCAGTAAATCCAGGGTATGCAACTTCAACTGAACTGCAAGAATATTTTGTTAAGTTAAATGAGGAACTGACCAAATCTAGTGCCACTGCCCATACTGAGTATGCTACCTCTGCTGAGTTGCATGATTGCTTTACCAAGTTGAATGCTGAGCTGACCAAATCAAGTCCACCCGGCAATGCTGAGTTTGCCACCTCTGCCGAACTTCAACAATGCTTCACCAAGCTTCATACTGAGCTGACCAGTACATGTGACTTAGTATCCTCCTCTTCTCAGTGCACTATTGACCAATTAAGTGAAGCAGTCAGACTACTCAACATCGACAGAGCCCAGATGGATGTTGATCCAATCTCCAACAGTGAACTCATGAGCTTTTCACAAGCTATCATGAAGGCAATGCGCATCAACAATGCCTAGCGCATGTTTTATGATTCTGCTCTGCTAAAACTGTACCATCAATCTTTTGGTCAGATCACAAGCTCACTCACCTGCCTGAGCAAATCCCATGAATGCCTCCTCAGCATGATCAGCAGCTCCCTTCGGGTTCCTAGGCATAACCAGGATGATAGTGTACCAGTCATTGATGGCTTGGGTGAAAGCACCAAAAGGCTTCAGCGCTACTCCCATTATCTCTCCTCTGCAGCACGAAATGAAACCTTCCTCTACAAACCCGATGATGGCAAAACGGGGGAGACAAGTCAAGGAGGAACTCAGCCTCAGCCTGCAGGTAATGCTTCTGGAAGTAAAGAGAAAGAGAAAGGCAAAGGAATTGCTCATACTGATCACTCGGCTCAGAAAGAGAAGAAGTAGAACTAGCTTAGTCAATATCTAGGACTTAGCTTTATATCCTGTCTGTCTTTGAATGTATGTGTTTTTTAAAAAAAGGTCAATATATAACAAGTATTAGTTTTCTTCCTGACCTGACTAATAAAATTTGAACAAACAAATCACAAAGTTAAACACACTCAGTATACATTAACACCAAAACAACTTATGCAATAAACTGAGAGACAACATACTTCCAAAAATGTTAAAACTGACTTAAATCCAAACAAGCTCAAAACTCAAACTAAGTCAGTATACACAAATGTCTTAAGTCTAATTCAGTTAGATCTTGGAAGGTTTAGAATTAAGTTAAGATAATATATATAACCCTTACGGGGGAGTCATTTCAAAAATCAATCATGGGGCAACTTATAACTGAGTTCCGTAATTATGTATTTTGCCAACATCAAAATGGGGGAGTTTGTTGAAACACCTTTCCACAAGATTTTGATTTGACAAAATCATCCATGATTAAGAGGCAATTAAATTTAAATGCTTTGATTTAATTGTACTAATGTGTTTGTTCAATATTGAGTGCAAAAATATATATAAAGTAAAGACATGACAAAAGTCAGCACAAGCAAAGCTGAGTAGAACGGAACTCAGCATGACAGAATGTAAGCGGAGTGGAGTAGAACTTAGAAGCAAAACGAAGCTGACTAAAGTTAAAGATTTCTTCAGAAGCGGTTACACAGAGCGGAGCTGACCAAGAATGAACTCAGCTTAGAAGTTGAACATCCGAAGATTACGAAGAAAGTTGAATGACTGTCAGGACAGCATGAAGGATCCGTTCACTAAAGGACAAAGTCTGCAAATCTTCTGCACCAATAATTGGAACCTCGAAGACACATAAAAGACTAATTCCAAGAGTCATGGGTCATTGGATTATTGGTAAAAGACAACTGGCACAAACAGACAAGCCAGACGCAAGAAGACAAATCTGACGCCTGAAGAAAACAGAGAAAGGGAATGGCGGAGCAGTCTGAAGCTGGCCAGAAATTGTTCCCCAAAAGAGCCGTTTTGGTGTTAACGGTAACAACAATTCAAGATCCAAATCTGCAATTTCCTTCTATAAAAGGACAATGAAGAACCTTGGTTTATCACTGAAGTATCAAGAGAAAAATACAAAGAGAGAAAATCTTAAAAGCACTCAAATACAAAAAGATCTTACACCAACTTTTCATTCTCTGTGTAAATGCTAGATTGATTGTTGTATAATCATCTAAAGTGTTCTTTAGCATAAAAAGAACAAGTTTGTGATCAATAGGAATATTGAGAGTGTTAAGCTGAGTGTTTGGTTGTAAGCATTCAGTGGTAGAGAAATCTAGGTGCTGGGTTGTAGCACTTAGTAGGAGTTGAGTAGACGAATAGAGAAAGGTACTCTTGCATATTCAACTGCCTTGTAATTGGTTTGTGCTCTACCATTAAAGAGCTCAGTATTGGATTCCAAAAGCCCGGAGGACTCTGGGGACTAGACGTAGGCAGAGAGGCCGAACCAGGATAAGTGATACTGAGTAATCTCTGAACTCTCTCTTATATTGTATGTGTTGTTTGCTATATTTACTCAGCATATAAATTGCCTAAGCTGACCTTGAGAAAATAAGTGGTGCTGAGTTAGAAGCTGACCTCCAAGAGTGTCAATTCTCAACTCACAAGAAAACAACTTTAGTCAACATCTGACTAAAGCTGTCTTCAAACATATCTCACCAAGCTGACCAAAAGCCGAGTTAATAAACTCTCAAAATTACTTCCAGTCAGCTTAATTAAAACACGAAAAAGTTATATTAGTTCTTAACCCCCCCTTGGAACTAATTACCAGGGACCAACAAGCTTCACCCCAGAAATACTTTGGAAGCCTATTTTCACTCAGCATTGTCCTAGCTATTTCGACAATTGTTCTGTTCTTCCTTTCAACAACCCCATTTTGTTGAGGTGTTCTAGGAGCAGAGAAATTGTGGTCAATACCACTGGTTTCATAGAATTCATCAAACTGTTGGTTTTTGAATTCTCCACCATTGTCACTTCTAATATGAGCTACTTTTAGGTCTTTGTCATTTTCAAGCTTTTTGATCAATGTGGTGAACATCTCAAATGTTTCATCCTTGCTACTCAGCAAGATGATCCAAGTGTACCGAGAGAAATCATCTACAATGACTAAGGAAAATTTCTTACCTCCCAAGCTAAGTGGCTGGACAGGTACGAAAAGATCCAAGTGTAGTAATTCCAATGGTCTCTTGGTTGAGACAATATTTTTACTTTGAAATGACTTTTTAGTTTGTTTCCCTTGCTGACAAGCATTACATAATTGATCTTTTTCAAATTTAAGTTTGGGCAGTCCCTCAACTAGTTGCTTTCTAGCTAATTTGGCAAGAAGGTCCATGCTTACATGACCAAGTCTTCTATGCCATAGCCAGGAGTTATCCTCTTTAGACACTAAGCATATATTTTTAGAAAACTGTTTTTCCAAACTCAGCATGTACACATTGTCTATACGAGGGGCAGTTAAAATCAATTCGTTTGTTTTTCCCTCGATTATTTGACACTGAGTATCATCAAATACAACCTTTCTGCCGCTCTTGCAAAGCTGAGCTACACTCAGCAGATTGTATTTGAGACCTTTAACTAAGGAGACTGACTCAATAGTTGGGTTACCTCCGATAGTGCCTGAGCCGACTATCTTACCCTTCTTATTGTCTCCAAAGCTTACACTTCCACCTCGTTTAAGCTCTAGTGTGATGAACTGAGTTTCATCACCAGTCATGTGCCTCGAGCATGCGCTGTCTTTATACCACATTTTTTATTTCTCCACGCATCTCAGGCTCACCTGCATTTTAGACTATTCATCTTTAGGTACCCAATTCTTTTTGGGTCCTCGTTTGTTAGCATAAACAGGTGCAAAGTTGTATTTTAATTTATGACGGCATACTTTGATGGTGTGGCCACTTTTACCACAGAAGTCACAATAAATTACCCTTTGAGGATGGTCAGCATTATTGTGCTGAGCATGCCAACATACCTTTATGGTATGTCCTTTCTTTCCGCAGAAGTCACATTGGACAATCCGCTTATTGTACCAACACACTTCTTTTGTGTGTTCCTTTTTCCCGCAACAGTCACACTGTGTGAACTGTTTATGCTGACTAGTACTTGAGTACTCAGCATGGGGTTTATTTTTATTTGAGCCTTTTATTTGGCTCTGTAATGTAGTGACATCCTTTTTCAGTTTCTTTGAATCTGACTCGACCTCCGAGACAAACTTGTGCATAATTTTCATGTTGCTATGCAAAGTTGAGTTGTCTTGGAGAAGATATCGGAGGTCACTCAGCTTGACCTCTTCAATCTCATCACACCGCCTGCTGAGTGCCTTTACTTTCTTATTGCACTTTTTAGTTAGCGCATATAAATCACTCAGGGCGTTTATCATCTCATTTCTAAGCAAAAGTAAGGACGTTACCTCATTGTTGTGTACCTCCTGGTCAGTTTCATTAGAGAGGTCAGCTTGCTCAGATTGAGAGTGGTCAGCATCATCGGCCATGAAGCATATGTTTGCCATTTCATTTGCGTCAGCTTTGGATGATGTTGACTCGTCACTGTCACTCCATGTTGCTACCATTTCCTTCTTGTTTCCCTTCTTGTCTCTCTTGAGGTTCGGGCAGCTTGACTTGATGTGCCCAGTTTGGTGGCACTCGAAACATGTGACAGGCTTGGAGCTGTCCTTCTTGTATTTGTCACTGGACTCAGCTTTGTACCTGTCACTTTTTCTGAATGGCCTTCTGCTGTTCTTTTCACTCTTTCTAAACAGCTTCTTCATTTTTCGTGTAAACATGGCCATCTCCTCATCGTCTGATGAGTCAGCTTCGGTCGAGTCAGCATTCATGCCGAGATGTCCTCATTATCATTCATCTCGAACAGCTCGTATAATCTCATATGCTGATTTACTTTTGATTCCTTGACTTTTGATAACAACCCAAATTATTCTTGAATAAGGAATAAGGGAAAATTAATAGAAATAATGGCAAACCATTATTCCTTCTAAAAGAGATATTTATACATGATTAATGTAGAATTAATGATAATTAATGCAGGGGAGAATATGTAAATAATGAGGAAAAGGAAGGAGTCTCTAGCATTATGCCACGCCACGTGGACCATGGTGAGATACGCCATAACGAGATACGCCCGATGAGAGCGAGTAGCGGAGACCCGCCATAGCTCTCAAGGAGAGCGTACATACGCCTTGACGGATCAAAGAATATGAAAAGGGATATTCATCTTACTGACAGAATATTATCCCAAGGACCAAAAGGGATATTCACCTTGAGAACACCGCAAGAAGAACCGGATGGCGGATTTCCACGATTCAGCTCAGTGAGATCCGCTGGCGAACCTATGAGGCGAATCTCCTTTTTCACCTGATTCATCACAGTAACGGCTAACCGCCGACTCGGCCATAAAGACCATTAATGAGCTATCAATTAGCTAACCGCCAGGTTAAAGGTAACCAGTAACCGCCAGCTTAAAGGTAACCAGTAACCGCCATTAATGGAGCATTAATGGAGACCTTCTAGATGCTGAAGGTTACGACTTCCTATCTATATATAGCCTACATCCCTAGGCTATCAAGGTACACACATTCTCATAGCCTCTGTCAATTCAGTTTGTTTTCCTTGAATCATCTCACTGACTTTGGCATCAGAGCTTCCCCCCGTCGAACCCAACGATGCCCCCCACAGGGACGGACTTTGATCGGAATTTCTCCACTTGTTATCAATTGGTGCGGTGATCGTGGATCTCTAACAAACAGAAGATCACAAAATCTTGATTGTATAGAGTTTCACAAAGAACAAAACAATGGAGTCAACAGAATAGAAATCACAATCTCAAACTTTGGCTCAATCAGTACAACAAATCTATCCGAAGATACAGTTCTCCATATATTGGTGGGAAAGAGATTTCTACATTAAATCTGGAATTTTATGATGAAAAAGATAAGTTTCCTCCCCTTTCTTATTCCATTTTTAATTAAAGAAAATTGAGATCCCTCACTCTTATAAAGTGCTATGAATATCATTACATGTTATTATGATAAATCTAATAAACTGTGAAAGATGAAGTCATAGACACAAATCTTTCATTAAATCTTGCATGCTTACTATGCCCTCATATTTTTATGCATGACAAGTGTAATATGCCATTATTATTGAATTAGTACAAACGCATGTATAAGACCCGTAATCTTGGGATTTACAAAAAAAAATCATCCATTCAATGTGATTTTGTCATTTGATATTAAAATATCATAAAAGGGCTCATGTAATTACAAATTATTTAGATCTGGTCGGTCTTTTGGATGAACATGCATATAACTATTAGAAGAAATTACAAAAAAAAATCATATTTGGTTTTTCCTTGTACAATTCACAATCTATATATGGCTTTTCTCCTATATAGTACTTTTAATATCAGAAATTCATATTTTTGAATATTGTTTTGTCAAACAGTTATTTCATTCCCTTTTTTACAAGGATGTGTCTATTCATATAAAAAATGTTTATTTGACATTGTTAGAATTTCTGTTACCAACACAAGAGACTTGAAAATATTGAGTCTATTTGTAATTATCCTGTAATTGTCCCTAACTATTAAGGCCATTATGGGCTGATGAATTACCAAATTGGATAAACAAAACTTTCATGTCCTGAGCTAACTACAAAATAGTGCAAGTGTCGGTTTCGGATCAGAACATTAATTTATGCGAAATTCTTAAGATATACATGAGAATTCCTTAAAAATTGGAGGATTGTATGTGAAGGTAGGTGAGAGTGAATTTTGAGTAATTTTCCTTACACTCCAAATTGGAGGAGAATCATGGTACATGTATTTTTCTTCCAAAATTACCCTTTCTCTTTTATTTTATTCGTACAAATGAAATAATATAAGAGTAATTTTATATATAACTATATTATTAAATCATCACTTACCTTTCTTTAATTACACCTCATTCAAATGAGGCTTTAATGATCTCTGAATGCCATTAATGTATGGATGCATAATATTAATTGCAAGTAAATAGCAACTATGTAAGATATCTTACCCAATATAGAATGTCATAACTTTTATGACGTTTAAAATAAATATGCTATCTTGGATATTAATGCGCATTGGAATACAAAAGGACATTATTCTTAAACCATTCTCATTATGGTTATTTATTAAGAATTCATTATGATATTCATGTGCAGTAGCAATCTTTATCGTTATGACCGTTATACGTGATATTATTATTAAAACAAGCACGATTAAAATTCTATTATGAATTTGTTTGACATATAATATTTACTCGGTTTTATCCTTTGACTAAGTTCATTCTAGAGTCAGGGACCAACGCGAAGGAATTATTAAGTTGATTCCAAGATGAATTAAAAATTCCATAAAAAGAATTGCATCATACATGATATTTGCCAACAAGGCAAATGCAAACATTCTTTTGCTATGAAGTATGTTCCATGGATCAAGCCATTGATCCCCAAGGTAAGTGAATATAGCTTTTATGACTTACCACAATCTTTTAATAATGGACATAGTATGCCCCACTTCTGGAGTTCTTTCAGTGCTAACCCACATGTATAAGGGAGTTGCTAATACTACAACTAGTGCAAACACTGATATGAAAAATAAAGCTCAATCCAAAGAAGTGTATATGCAGAGTCACTTCAGAAAAATTCCTTGACTATGTCATTGGCCAAAAAGGAGTTAGAGCAAATCCAGATAAAATAAAAACCTTGCGAGGAAAAAGGTGAAAAGAGCGCCTAAATGAAAGCCCCACTATAGGTGAGAAAGATCCAGAGGTTGAACGGGCGGATCATCGTACTAGAAAGATTGTCAACAAGCATATCAAGGTATAAAAAAATTCCTAGCAGAACCACCCTTGATGAGCAGACCAATCTGAAGGGGAGACCTGCATTTGTATCAATCTGTCATGGATAAAGCTATGTGCACCGTGGTTATTCAAGAAGAATAAGGTCAGCAGTTCTCCATCTATTATGTTAGCAAAATGTTGAAGGATGAGGAGACAAGATATTCGAAGCTAGATAAAATGGCTCCCACGGTTGTGACAACATCCATCCGCGTTAAACCATATCTCCAAGCATAACCTCAACATGATCGAGATCAAGATCAAGAACCGGCTTCACCATCATGATTCAACATTGAACACACGAATGATGAGATTGAAAGGCGAGTGCATGCCGCTCTATATAGATAAGAGAACAATGCAGAAAGGTACGCCATCAAGTTAACATGAATTCGCCATTCACAGCACGGATCCTAGGGTACGAAGCGGACAGAATGTTTAAAGCTTCCAACTTACCACAATATAAAAGAAAATATTCAATAAAAGCGGGACATTACATATCCCGAACCCAAAGGAGGGGAGCATGTAACCGTTGGAAGAAACGCCAAAGCGTACTACAGGTTGGCCACCACATTGGTTGGCCACCACACTGAAGCTTGCTGGGAGCTGGCAAACTAGATAGCTTTGTCCAGAATAACAAATAACAAGATGACAAGTAGAAGACAGATCCCAAAAATAAATTCAAAAGTGTCATTAATGTCATAGCAGATGGACCAGTGTATCAGCCACCCGTGGAAAAAGCAAAAATATCCGCTCTGGATAAAACATCCTTCCATTGCTTCTTTTGTAGAAACAGATCCAGTAATCTCTCCACATGCAGATGCATTGGTAGTAACAATGGCGATTCAAGGATGGGAGATAAAATAAAGCGAGTAAAGACACGGGCAGTTCTCGCAATGTCATCAGCAAAGGTGCATTCGCCAAACTAAAGGTTGATCCGATCCAAATAGAAACAACCATTGTTGACATCATTGGAGTGACGGGTCACACTATCCAGACCAAGGGCCAGAGGTTGCAGCCCTAATTTCCATCCGTCATCTGACAATGTACATTCCCACCAGCAAAGGAGGAGTAATGATTAGCGGGAACCAAAAGGTGGCTAAAGAGACTTATACTCGGCGTCACTATCAATCCGCCCACAATCCAAAGAGGACGAAGGTGAGAAATATTAACTTGTCACTACAGCTTTGACCGACACAGAAACGCTCCTTATTGCTGATGGAAAGCGGGTGCGGATCGCCAAAGGATTAAAACTTGAGATCAAAGAGGATGTTAAAAAAGTTCTCATTGAGTCTGAAAGCGTATTTACATAGGAGAATGAGATCCCCACAGGAGTAAGCCCAGATGTGATTACTCATAAGTTAAACATCATTGAGGATGCGGTTCTAGTTGCTCAGAAAAGACGAAACCATGGGCCTAAAAATCAGTATTTTTACATATTCTTATATGTGCATTAAACTGTTATAGTATCCTATATTTTATAATTTATTCTTTCTCGCCATACTTTTTATATTCATTTGCCTAGCTTTTAGTGCTGATATACGCCTAGTGGCTGGCGAATGAAAAGTTCCACAGGTGGATCAATTACCTCAAAGATCGGATAATTGATCCCATCACGGGCGGATCCCTTTTCCATAAAGATAAGAAGCACAGACCCTCAAGAGCTTTCAAATAAGCTCAACTCTCTCCTCAAAGACAGGAAAAGGATTGACCACCATAAAAAGCGGGTTAAAATCGTCTCAAACATGAGATCATTACACCCTCAACTTTCTCCTCAAAGATAGGAGAACACTCTCATGGGCGGATCCAGCTTTAGATGATCACCATTCGAGAAAGAGTTAAAACATTCCTTGGACGCAAGGACTTTACACTCTCTCACTCCCTTCCCAAAGAAGGGTTCACAAGTCCTACGGGCGGATCACTTCACCTCAAAGATAGGTAGCAAGTTGATCCCCTAGGCAGCTTTACTTCCTCTAGAAGGAATAGAACAGCTTCTAACCTTCACAAAGGTGTTTTATTTTTATATTGAAATGACATTAATGTTGCAATATTAAGATAGTGGTGTTGAAATGACATATTCCATTAAATTTAGTTTATTTATTTATTTTAGAATTATGTATTGAATGGAGTAGTGTATCAAAGTTGATATTTTTTTTATAGATTATATGTTCTTTTTGAATTGATTTGTACATTTAAATTTGATAAATTAATCAATAATTATTATAGGTACCAAATTGGAATATAAAAAGCAATATATATAATAAATAATGTATAAATACTCTATCCATCGGTGATGATTTTCATCGCTAATTCGTAGCTACGGTCTCCTTTGGCTACAGATTTGGAGAGGTCGACAAAACAGCCCCTAGACCTTGTAGGGGTAGTTAAAACCATCCCTACAAGCGAAAAGAAACCATCTCTATAAGCACTTTTTGTTATAGTGTTGTGCACTCAAGGTCAAAAATAAGTAAAAACTTGTCTAAAAGAAAATCATTTTTGCAAAGATAATTCCATTGAATAAAAACTATGTATTGGAAACAAAACCAAATCCTATATATATATTGTGAAAATTGAATGTTTTTTTTAAGAATGTGAAATTCTTTTTGGTTACCTAAGAATGTGAAAATTGAATGTTAGGAAGTGGAGTTGTGGAGAAGAAAGTGGCAAAAATATTTGAACAGTGGAGATAAATCAGGAAGTTTAACGTTCTGATATTTTGTTGTTGGAAAGGATTAAATGTCACATCCGATCATAAATGACACCGGGTATGAAGGGAATACAAGATAATGAATGTTTGTAAGTCTAAAAGGCGGACATATTTTCTACGAAATCGATCATATCACTTCTTAAACATAAAAATTTATTAATTTATCCTCTTAATTCAATCAACATAACTTACGACTTATTATATTCTTAACATAATTTTTCTTAATTAAATCATAAAAACATTTATTCAGACTATCTAAATTTTTTTTAAGTAAAAGTTGGGTTACAGGCTAAGATCGGAATGCAAAGATCCCAGGTTGGCAACTTCACAAAACCAATCAAAAACCCAGACCCGAATTTGATTAAAATGAGGAAAAAATACAGGAGAAAAATTAAGAGAAACGAAATTGTTCTAAACAATACATATCATCAGAAATAAATCTATTGCAAAAGCTGGTGCAGAATTCCACCAAACAATATGATCACTAAATAAAGTCTAATAAAAGGAAATCCGTAAGTTTGTTTAAAGTGATTATAAAGTGTTCATACAAGCATGAAGTGAGACAAAACTTTATAATAAACTAATAAACTTAAAACCACCCCAAGTCAAGTGATATGTTTAGGATTGATATATCACTGTTGAGACTTGCATGTAACAATGTCTTCTGTCCGACAGAAAGCTGATCTCACAAGCTTCATATATACAGATATCTAGACAGTTACATGGATCCGATGAAAAGTAGTTCATTAGGATTGGGGATCCGATTTGAGATAACAGGATGGGTAGATTCATCCTTGTCACCTGTTCATCTCATTGGTATTAATAGGTATAACTAATCCTCAGACTCAAAGGAATATTAATTGGTATTCTGGATTGCGGAATGTGACGCTTTGACTCTGGTGTAACACGATCCTTAACAGAGATGACTCTGGGGTGTGAACAGTAGACGTTGGGTATCACAGGAAGTGATTGCGGGATCGTTATATATTGGATTGAACATTTATCACTCCCGATAAATGGGAGATACATCCAAGGATCGCTTGTGGAAGACTCGACTCTAAATCCTTGCAAGGTGATAGCTTAAGACTTGAAATACAGATTTCACTTAACCTATCTATTTGAGTTGACTCGGCCTGTACAAGTAAAACGAACGTCTCGCTATATGTGACTTGACATCATCCATAGTCATAAGATTCAGTTCAAGGATGTAGTTGATAAAGGATCGAATTATACTGTAACTAATACGGAAAGGTTAACGACAGAATCAACCTGTCTTCTTATAGCTCTGGGGGAATGATTACGGACTTGCTAATCACATACTCTGTACATCATTCCGTTATGCAAAGATTAAATATAATTCTTTGAAAATTAATTTAATAACGTTGCATACGGCTAGAAGCAATAAGAACCTAATGGGTCACACATAAGACTTGGAACCTAAAAGAGAGATAGATGTTAATTAATTGATGGAAGCCCAATTGAGCCCAATAAGGCCCATGGACCAAGGGGGGTCAAAATTCATGTAGTTAAATACATGAATAATTAATTTGATTTTGTTAATCCTAATTAGATTAGGATTATGAATTAAATTAATTAAGAGATAAATAAGTTAGGAGTTTTAATTAGATTATAATACTCCTATTATTATCCAATAAGGTTATTATTATTATCCTTAATATATTAGATATATAATGAGATAATAATTAGGAATTCTATTCCGAATTGAATTCCTATTCAGTAACCTAATTCTATCTAACTAAGGATTAGATACAAGAGATTATAAATACCCCCCTAGGATTTTTGAAATCCACTAGTGAAAACCCTATTGAGATTTTCGAAATACTCAGTGCAACCGGGAGAGAGAAAACTTCGACACCCCTAGTTCGAAGACGAGATTTTCTACGGCTTCCTTCCGATCAATTGATTTCATCTATTTCTTTTATCCTTGATCTTGTGTTGATTAGTTAGAGGCAATCTACTTAGGTTGCTATTCAACGGTTGATTCTAAATTAATCTTCCCGTGTTTTATTTCGTGTTTGGGAACTCGGAGAAGAGTTGTGGGCACTTCATTAACAACGGTAGATTGATCATCAAAAGGTAATTCTTCTTATCCTTCTTTATATGAAATAACGATTAACGGATCCTAGGGTTAAACGGAAATAGGTTAAAAATTTTCTATTTCCGCTGCTATACGTTAGCCTAATTTCCAACATCAAGGGCCTCCTTTGCCTTTGGGACCTCTTCCATTTCTGACATGGTAGTGAGCATTTTGGCCATATACCCGATATTTCCTTTCATGCTCATAATTACTTCTTCTATTAAGTCACCCTTTTCATTATAGACTTCCTCATCCTCATTGTCTTCAACGTCAAATAAGTAAGGATTTAGGTCTATAACCTCGTGATGTTTGAGGTGTTCCGAAAAATCCTTGTGCCTGTTGCAGTAAGGGCATTCGTCCTAATACTATGTTGTTCCATCTTCTTCGATTGGGCATTTCCCGCTCTATTTACAAGATTCATAATTGGGGGATCGATTCTATTAAATCGCCTATAACAAATCTCTTCTTAGGGTGATGATGTTTTCCCTTACAACTTGGTATTCGACACAGGCTTCATGTCTTAGATCTTCAATGTGCTTCTCGAATGCTTTCATATTCCGAGGTAACTCTTTGTTGGACCATAGCTTCTAAGAGGTTTCTAGTTAGGAAACAGTGAGACTCCGATACCACTTGATATATATCGAAAGTAGGTTGGGAGAAAGAAATGTGAGAGTTTTGACCTTAAACCAACAAAGATGTTTCTCAAGGTTAACTTGAATGAATTATAGACCCTAATGGTAAACAAGCCTTTAACGAAAGGTTGGATTTTTGAGAGAAAATACCTCAATTAATAATAATAATAATATTATTATTATTATTATTATGATTGATTCTTTTACAATATGAAACTACATATTTATAGGCTAAAAATGAACCCTTAAAAGCATCTTCTAATAATGACAAAATATATCCTTATTGAATAATTACACTAGTCTTCTTTCATAAAAGAGGTAACGAGGACAAGAGAACAAATCCTGACACTCTGAAACGGATCGCTTGATGATTCAAGTCGGTGAACAAATATTCAAAATATTAGACTTGGTGAGACAGAATCCCTCCCTAATATCAACCCTAGTCCTTAGATACGGCTTGGAAGATTCAGTGGACAAGTGTGGGGCTCCGCCTAGATCTAGCCCTCCTTTCTTGGACGGATTCATGCATCGCAACTGAATTTTAATTTTATACTTGAAAAATATTATTATTTTAAATATTAAAAGTACATTATTATTATTATATATATTTAGCTGAATTCTAAATTAATGTAATGTATATCTTTTTGAGTGTGCTTAAAAACTCTTAATTTTTTGTATTATTATTATTATTAATGGAGTTATTTTTGAGTGACTTGTAGTTTTTCTCTTACAACATCACATATATTTCACCTAGGGGGCGTTTGGTTTAAACTTTGGAATCAGAATCGAAATGTTAGGAAATTAGAATCGGAATCACAATTTAACAATTCTGTTTGGTTTAATCCGTAATCGGAATGTAATATTTATTTATTAAATTAATTAGACGACTAATAATTTTGATAAATATAATTTACTAAATAAAATATAATATATTATTTACTATTTTTTTATTATTTTATATATGTACAGGCCGGCTAATTACGGATAACGTGATGCTTGCTTTTGAAGTTAACCATTACCTTAAAAGGAAGACTCAGGGGAAGAAAGGGGTGGCGTCCTTGAAGCTCGACATGGCTAAGGCATATGACCGGGTAGAATGGAGATTCCTTGAAAAAATGATGGAAAGATTGGGATTTGATGTCAGATGGATTCAGTTAGTGATGCAGTGTGTGACTAAGGCCCGTTACCAAATTATAAATGGCGATCATTCTGTTGGCCCTATCCTTCCACAGCGGGGCCTCCGCCAAGGTGACCCGATTTCGCCTTATGTATTCCTCATATGTGCGGAAGGCCTGTCGACTCTTCTGACACATCTTGAAAATAGTGGTCATATTCATGGGTGCAAAATAGCAAGGTCAGCTCCCAGTATTTCGCATCTGTTTTTTGCCGATGACTGTTATCTTTTCTTCAGGGCTACAACTCCAGAAAGTACAGTGATCAGGAACAGTTTGAAAGCATACGAATTAGCATCAGGTCAGAAGGTAAATTTCTCAAAGTCTTCAATTAATTTCAACCGCAACTGTAGTGCGAAGCTACACAACAATATAAGCTTGTTGTTGGGGGTGGATCAGGCCACTAATGCAAGCAAATATTTGGGACTACCTGCACTAATCGGGAGGAAAAAGGTGGAGGTTTTTGCCTATTTAGAGGCAATGTTTACTAAAAGGCTAAATAGCTGGAAGGCTAAATTCCTCTCAAGAGCTGGCAAGGAAATTCTAATTAAATCCGTCCTGCAATCACTACCATCCTACGCGATGAGTCTGTTTCTGATACCGGAAATACTTTGTGCAGATCTTGAGAAGATGATGAATTCATTTTGGTGGGGTGCAGAACATGGCTCACGAAGAGGTGTTCGTTGGAAATCTTGGGACAAATTATGTGAACCGAAAAAGTCCGGTGGCATGGGTTTCAAAAAACTGAATCAATTTAACTTGGCCCTACTTGCTAAACAACTATGGCGGATTCTGATGAATCCTAATTCTCTGGTGGCACAGGTCTATAAGGCGCGCTATTTCTCGAGAACATCGGTGCTAGAAGCTATAGCCGTCAATAATCCAAGTTTTCTTTGGCGTAGTGTTCTAGCTGCGAAGGACCTTCTTAGGGCAGGCTTAAGACGTGCTGTTGGAGATGGGAAAGACACTCGTGTCTGGTCCGACCCATGGCTTCCTGATAAAATGAATCCCTTTGTTGAAGTTGTTCCATTTTCAACTTATACTAATAAAACAGTTAGCAGCCTCATTTCTTCTGACAATCAATGGGATACCGAGGTCATTGAACGGCTGTTTTCTGAAAGGGATATGGCGCTGATCTACCAGATTCCTATATCCCATAGACCAAGGGCGGACGGCTGGTATTGGGATCAAGAAAGAACGGGACAGTATACGGTTCGTAGTGGTTATGCAAGCAAAAATGTTCAAATAGTCGATATATCAGCGCCAATGTGGAGTGGAGTTTGGAACTTGTTTATCCCTCCAAAGGTGAAGGATTTGTTATGGAGAAGCCTTGCGAACTGTCTACCGACATGCGCAGCGCTAGTAGCCCATTTTGTTCCGATCCCTCAACAATGTGTTTGGTGCAGGAACGGAATTGAGGATAGCTTCCGCGCTCTTCTCTCATGTCCACGAGCTAAACATGTATGGAATTTTTCTGATATGGGGGATTGCAGTTCACTGGTTTCGAGCTTCACGGACTTCTGGTCACATATAAGAAGCAATTACTCGAGGAATCAGCAAGAAATTGCAGCAGCAATCTGTTGGTCTCTCTGGCAGGCGTGAAATATGTGGATCTGGAAGCACCAAATCGACCCAGCCTCTGTTATCTTTAGCAAGGCGACCGCGTTTCTCTCCAAATGGAAATAGGCGCAAGCAACGGCCCGCATCTCTCCAAGCCCTCCTCAAGCAGCTAATCCCACATGGATTCCCCCACGAGCTGGAACTGTTAAAATAAACTTTGATGCAGCAGTCTTCCACAACTCCCTGGGCTTCGGTTTCATTGAAAGGGACGAACTCGGATCATTCAAAGCTTGTGGGAATGGAACAGTGCGATGACCATTAGATCCCCTAATGGCTGAAGCGCTGGCATTTAGGGAAGTTCTCAAATGGGCGAAACAACGAAACAAGACAAGCGTCCACTTCGAGTCCGATTCTCAACTCTTGACTCAACTCATCAAGCAGCAACTGCCTGTTAACTCACCACTGGGTGTAATCATAGGTGATTGTAGATATATTTTTCAAAGTTTAGACAATTGTAGTCTTAGTTTTGTTCGCCGATCAGCGAATCAAGCAACACATGTGTTAGCTAGAGCTGCAGATTCTATGTCTGGTTGCCAGGAGTGGTATTCAAACCCTCATGTTATTCTTTGTCCAACTATTCTTTATAATTAATATTCATCATTCTTTAAAAAAAAAAAAACTAATCATGGGTTATAATATTGGAAGTGGATTGTTTTTGAGGTAGTGGGTGGGTTTTACGGTTTTATCTTTTATTTTTTTTTTTTTTTTGTTAAATTTAATAAATAAGGGGGAATGAAATTTGATTAATGGGGTTAGAGATGAGAATCATGATTCCCATAGTTTGGGGAATTAGATTCCCATTCCTAAGCTAATTTTAGTGAATCAAACATTATAAAAGGGAATCAATTATTTTCATTCTCATTCCAAGGTATATTTTTAGTGAACCAAACACCCCCTAAATGTGTAGTTCTTATATGGTGCTATGATAGTTCCATATAGGATACCTAATTGGAACTTATATCCAATACAATGAATCCATGTGTATTCATTAATACACTTCAGCTGGACCCACATTAAATTAGAAAATAAAAAAATTAAATTTTAATTTTACATTATTTACTCTATTATGAACAGAATTTCCGATTCCTCCCACCACTCCCTGTGTTTAACTGCAAAACAATCTCTTCATCTGTTTTTTACGATTTTTTTCTGGCAGCCAAAGACTTCACCTCTTTCTTCGATTTTTTCGTTGTATATATTTCGTTGTTTATGGGATTGCAAAAACTTGGAGAGAAGTTTCATCACATGAGAATATATATACTTTTGAGGTGATTGTTGAAGAAGAGAGAGATACGAAAACTCGAATAGTGATTTTTAATGCAGATACAATAGAAATTAGTTGCAGCTGTAAGAAATTTGAGTCTATGGGTATACTTTGTTCTGATGCATTACGAATTCTCAGTGTGAAAAATGTAAAGATGATACCTGAAAAGTACATTTTAAAGAGGTGGACTCGAAGTGCAAAAGCAAATGTGATTAAGTCTATAGAGTTAGGAGAATCAAGCAACCATGTTGTTGAAGAGACCGAAACTATATTCCGCAATCACTTAACATCTCGTGCATATAATTTATTTTTTAGAAGTCAACGATTTGAGACAACAAGGAAAATTTGTAAAGATGCATTGACTAGAATTGAGATGGAAGTTGAGCGTGAACTAGAAAAATTAAACTTGGAAGGTGATAAGGTTGATGATAAAGTGAACCCTGACTTTTGTGATGATAATAATACTGCAATTTTAAATCCTCCACGGGTTAAGCCAAAAGGTGTTGGGAATGTAAGATTGAAGGGCCACTTTGAAAAAAGAAAAACAAGAGCAAAAAAAGGATCTAAAAAATTAGGTATGTTTTCTTATACTAATAAGAATCTCTAGTTGAATATTTTGTTATATGTGTACTAATAATCTTTTTTAAATTTGTAGTTAAACAAAAAGTTACAAACGTGGAGGATGTTGTGATTCAACCCATAGAAATTTCTCAAAGAATGGTTGTACCTTCACAGGTGAGAGTTTTGACTAGAAGAATAAATGAGTTATTTTATAATGAAATAGTTTTGATCTTATATACTTGAACAAAAAAGATCCAATGAAATAGTTCAACTAATTATTAGTTATATTGTTTTTATAGAGTTGGTTTACTCCTATCGTGTCTCCCGAGAATATTCCTTCATCTACAACATTATCCTTATCAATGCAAACAATGCAACAGATTCCTGTAAGGTTTTTCAAAATTTTATTTATTTAAGGGATAATGTACCAAAATAGATCTATAGTTTTTAGGAAAGTATCAATTTAGGCTTCGCGATAAAATAGCATCAATATAGGCTTAACGTTTTAAAAAAATATCAATTTAGGCATCGATAACGGAACGAGACACGTCATTGATATTATTCCGTTAAGTTCTATCAATTGTAAGTGGAGGGAGAAATCGGAACTTAACGGAGTAATGGAAATGACGTGTGCAATCCGTTCTCGAGACCTAAATTGATACATTTTTTAAACGTTAAACCTATATTGGTGCTATTTTATATGTGGAACCTAAATTGATACTTCTCCAAAAACCATAAGTCTATTTTGGTACCTTATCCCTTTATTTAAATATATACTATATATGCTAATGATTTTTTGATACTTTTTATAGAACATGCAATATGATTATAATGGTATTGAATCAAATATGTCTTTCACATCCATGATGCAAAACATTAATCATAGGACTAATTTGAATCAAGTAAGTATTTAAACTTTATGATAATTTTACAAATATCCATATTCATTGTTAAACTAACTATTACTTTTTGTTATAAGAATTAACTTCACGTCTGCAATGGAAAAACTAAATGAGCATGGGAGCTAAGGTGAGAGCTTAGGCTCGTAAATTGCATTGTTTAATTGTTGTAATTGAGTTTCTGATAATTTGTGAATTGTTCTTTTTTTTTTGTATCAGTGTAAGAAGAAGGGTATGAGGTGGTTAAAGATGAAGTGCAGAAAGATGAAGGAGGTTGAGGAGGAAATGCAAAAATATGAAATAGTTGTTTTTATCCGTTTTTCCTATTGCTACTGAGTTGTTACAATATGTTCTTTTTGTGTACTTTGAATGTGAACAATTTTCACATTAATGTCTTATTTTTTTTATAAATTTAATAATTTCAGTTTTGAAACATTTAATTGGGGTGAAGTTTATTTTGGATGTTAACAGATGTTTTTTCGAGTTATCATATATTATTTTGCATAACTCTTTGGTTCACAAACTTGTTAAGTCATTATCATCTATATTTTTAGAATTGATGTTTCAGCTAATGTTAAAAGTTAGTACTGAGTGGCATAATTCAATCAATATGTTGATTGAAAAATAAGAAACGTATAACTAATTTCAATAGGGATAAGGTACCAAAATAGACCTATGGTTTTTGGTAAGTATCAATTTAGATATCACGTACAAAATAGTACCAATATAAGCTTAGCATTTAAAAAATGTACCAATTTAGGTCTCGATAACGAAACGAAACACGTTATTGATATTACTCTGTTAAGTTCTGTACGTGGAATGACGTGTCCAATCTGTTCTCGATGCCTAAATTGATACTTACTAAAAACCATAGGTCTATTTTGGTACCTTATTTCAATATAATGAACCCGTGGAGGAGAGTAAATGAAATATAATGTCATCTATATATGCAAAAAAAAAAATCATGAATAAACCTGATTTCAGTAAAAAGAATAATGGAGCATGAATTAGAAACACAAGCAGTACATATAATAAGAGTATTATAGAAAAATTAAAAGCATGAATGTTGAGATAATATGCATGCTTATTTTTTACAAGCATTGAAAGTAAATCTGTCACTGCAGTAGCAATCTTGAGAGTCCGGAAGCAGATGTCATACAAGGCCTCATTGTCCAAAACTATACATTCATCAACATTCTTCTCTAATCTTGGAAATAAGAAGAGTTCCCATGCCAGAACCAGTACCTCCACCCAATGAATGACAAACTTGGAATCCACCTGCATTATTTATCAGCATAAAGGAAATGCATGAAAGTAGACTAACGAATATTTTATGCACATTTTGGAAGTTTGAAATGCTAATTAAGTTTTTTTTGAACAAATTTAGAGTGCATGATGTATTAAACCTTTATTTTTTAATAAGATCAGGAACTAATAAATGGGATGTAATACAGAGCTATTTGCCATCAGAGACACCAAGTGGATTGAAAAGGCTGAGGAAGAAAGAATTAGACCTGTTTCTAACATTCATCTCAAATGACCTGTTTTAGGTGGCATTGCCAATCCTTTTCCATATCCAAGGCGTTGCAGAACTGGATGCCCACCCTCTAAAATCGATAAAAAAAAAACCATGATTTTTTAAATTGTTCCACATCAATTAATATCAATTTCACTAACACATTATTTGAATTCAAATGCTAGACCCATTATCGGAATCAAGAAGCAACATCAAGACTTACGTGCCAAGGGATGAGGCATTTTCATAGATAAAAGATGCTTCATTTATAGGAAAGACAGTAAAATCTGTTCTTCATAGCCTAGTTCCACAAATTGCCATAAGATTACTTGACAAAACACTTGGATTCCTTTACTTCAATGCCATTGACTCACTTTTCAAACAAGGTGTTGTCCTGCCCAAGGGTACAAAACTTGGGGCTATTCCAAAGACTTGTCAAAATTGCTAAAGACGGTGGAGATGATCTTCTGCGTTTTGAGATGACCACCTGCATTCATACATCGTAATAACTTCTAACTCCATGATATTGTAGAGTTTAATTTAAGCATATGACAGCACAAAAACATGTTTTCTTAAAGCATTAGCCAGTTCTGTAAGATCATTAATATTAGATCCAAGAGGACAAAATCAGCCGATGGAAAACGCTTGCATATCAAAGAGAGATAACTTCTATTATTAAGAAAAGAACAGACATTTGCTTAGTATAATATGAAATTGATGTTCCGTTGAATTACTTACCTTGTCATTAACAAATTTTCACCAACCAAGCATTCTATTTTCGGGATACTTCTTCGCTACTCCACTGGAAACACAAGACAAGACATTTCAATTCCAATGTGAAAAAGAGCATGAGTTATCAATCTACCATTGATTGGCACTGCAATTTTAATGTTGCTGTTATATGTAAAGCTTTTCCCATATTCACAAAATTTGGCACAAATTATATATAAAAATATTCAATATTATATATCAATGGCTCTCAAGCATCACCTAATGAAAGGAAAGCATAAGTAATAGTTAATCAAACTGTTTTGTGAGTTTGGGCATGATCTTCAGTAAGGAGAGAAAACAAACCATAAGTAGCACATTGATCTGATCATTGGATGAACCATTGGTGATGAGAGTATCAAGAAAATCTCTATCTTTTCCTTTGCATACTCTTCTTTCTTCAACAATACCTTCAAAAATCTCAAAACATCTCTCATGTAATTCCTTAATTTTCTTCTGCAAACCTTGCAAATCAAACCTACCAAAAACTGGATACAAATCAGACAAATTAGGAGTTGAAGCAACCTCTAATATTCTACTCAAAAGCCACTTCATATCTCCATTTTCTAAATCTTCATAGTTCATAAGATTTCTTGACACAAAAATGCAACTCAACATGTTAAAAACAGTAACCATACCAATTTCTTTCAATTTCTTTTGGAAAATCAACAGGTGCCCACTTTACTTCCAACTAGAAGGCCAGAACGTATGTACTCCATATTCGTCTTCCAGTTGTCTAAGGAGGTAATTTAATGCACCGCTCAAAACAGAACCCTGTAAAAACAAAACAACAAGATTCTTGAATACACATACATGAAGAAAGAAATTGAGAAATCCTGAAAGGGTAGAAACCCTTAATTTAAAAACTGAAAAACGATATACCCTTAATTTCAAGCCTGATTTCAATTGTGTAAGCACTCTGGAAATCAAAATGATCGGAGATGAACCTCTTCAGAACAGTCAAACTTCGGTTGGCCACGGATTGACTCCTCCGGTCGATTCTACCTCGGCCATTAGATTCGAAAATTGGGCTGGTTTAGAAGAATCAGAAGTACGCAACGAAGTCGCCATAGATAGCAACGAACCGGAGGTAAAAAGGTTGCAACGACAGTTGCAGTCACCGGAGGTAAAAAGGCAGAAAAAGGTTGCAACGACAGTTGCCGGAGGTAGGGTGGAAAAAGGTAGAATCCGATTGAGTTAAACACGTACCAAACACAGGAAACAATGCAAGTTTTAATTTTAATTTTTTATTTTCTAATTTAACGTGGGCCCAGCTGAAATGTATTAATGAATAAACGTGTATTCATTGTATTGGATATAAGTTCCATTTGGATATCCTACATGGAACTACAATAGCACGGTATAAAATCTCCTAAATGTGTGTTTCTTATTTTACTTTTATTCCCATAATTTTATTATTACCGTATTAATTTTATACATATAACCTTATATTTACAGAATAACAATAAGCTGAGTAATATTTTATTTTTTTGATGGAATAAGCTGAGTAATTAAGAGTGAACTCTTTCTTCGTTAAAAAAAAAAAAAAGTGAACTCTTTCCTAAAACAAAACTTGGTTTTGACATCATTTGTCAACTAAAACTAGTTGACCTAAAAGTTATACACAAGGCCAACATTGACTTTTATATATAATGTCAAACGGTGAATAAAGTTAAAAGTTTAAAACGGGAAAAAATCTCCTAATGTTGCTGTTCATAACAATGAACAAATTATACAAAATCTCCTAATGTGATGAGAGAGCTATCCATATATATTTATGATTATCTAATCTCCCTATGGAATTTGCCGCTTCATACATACCTACAAATGAAACGGCAATGTGTTGGGCGTTGACTAGTTCATTAAAATTAAAGTGAAAATGACACAATTTACAAGGCATTGGTAAAGATTCAAGGTGTTTGGCTACTGCTATTTTATCAGAAGAGTTTTTAGTATTTGGTTAGACACTGCTATATGTCTTTTATAGTTGAAAAGTAGCTTATAAAAGTGAATCATTGTTTTTTGAAAAAACAGTCTTTTTTCAACGGTAAAAAAAAAAAAACTATAACAGCAAACAACAATCAAACCAAATAGTTCTCACTAAAGTATATATATTTTAACTCATGAATATTTGGCTTTTCTTCACAAAAATTGGATATTCCAATATCATATTTTCTCCATTTCTTGTCTTAATCCAATATTCAAGTTAACTGCTGCAGCCTGCAGTGTCACTCTTACTAACCTATTCGATCTTCATATCCATATATATATAACAAACTTAGTTACTGAGTACTGACCAATTAATGACCATATATTAATACCTATTCCAGTGCTCCCATAAGTATGGAAGATGTTGCCGAGGCATATTGTTGCAAACCAGAATTCTGGGCATATCTTACCATATGTGGCATCCTTGTATCTGTTGCTGGCATTACATCAGGCCTCGCTTTAGGTCTCTTGTCTTTCAGTCAAGTCGATCTTGAGGTTCTCATCAAGGCCGGCAAGCCCAAAAACCGCAAATATGCAGAAAGAATTCTCCCAATTGTCAAGAATCAACATCTCTTATTGTGTACACTACTTGTAGCCAAAACACTCGCCACCGAGGTTCGTATGTGACAATGCAAGTTTTCAGCGACGGATTCAAGAATTCACTGACAGAGGGAGTTTTGAGATGCTTTCAATTTGATATTTTTTTGGCGACCATTGGATTCTCAAACTCTCTCGGTCCTCCTTGGATCCGTCGCTGAAAGTTTTTAGTTTTTTTAAAATATTGCTTCTGTTGTTGATTAGTTGTTTTTATAGGCACTGCCAATTTTTCTGGACAACATTCTCCCACCATGGGGTGCCATTCTCATGTCAGTCATTTTTGTACTTGCATTTGCAGAGGTAAATCTTTTATTACACATATAAAAATCTTTCACTTTTCTTTTCTTAATAAAGGAGATTATTGATTTTATTTTCCTTAATTAGATTATACCTCAAGCAGTGTGTGCTCGGCATGGACTAAGTCTCGGTGCACATTTCTCTCCCGTAGTTCGATTTCTCCTGCTGGTGTCCTACCCTATAGCATTCCCAATAAGCAAGGTTTGTCTGTTAAGCACTAACAACGAAAATTAGAACAGACGGAAATATCGTCGCTAATGCCGTCGATAATTATAAATTCGTTGCAGATTCTCAATTTAGTGAAATTACTGATGAAAAATACACATTTGGCGATGGAAATTTCCGTTCTAATTATTAATTGTTTTGATTAAATTAGCTGAACATTGTTTCTTTTTGGGGCAGCTGCTAGATTGGCTGCTGGGAAAGGGGCATTCTGCACTATTAAGGCGGGCAGAGCTGAAGACATTAGTGGATTTGCACGCCGATGAGGTTAATATGAACTTCTTTTTTTTACTCTATGTATTAGTAAAATTATAGTTTTGATTTCTATTTATTAGGCAGGGAAAGGTGGAGATTTGTCACATCATGAAACTACAATTATTTCTGGTGCTTTGGATTTGACTCAAAAGACTGCTAAAGATGCTATGACACCCCTTTCTCAAACATTTTGTCTAGATATAAATTCCAAACTCGACATGTAATTAACATCATCATCTTCTTCTTCTTCTCTTCCATGTGAATTGTTTAAATTAACTGACTCATATATCAAAATTTAATGAATGATCCATAGAGATACAATGGGGATGATAATGAATGAAGGACATAGCCGTATACCCATCTTCTCCGGAACCCGAAACAACATTATGGGCATCATTCTGGTAAAGCTGTTTTTAACTTTAACAATCAAATTCGTAATTAAATTGATCAACTTCGAGAGTATCTAATTTAAAGATTTTTATTATTTTGAATAAGACATAGTAACGATTTTTTGTTTGGATAGGTAAAAGATTTGATATTCTGCCGTCCTGAAGATGAAACCCCAATAAAAAATATGACAATCAGAAAAATCCCTAGGTATGTACGTTGATAACTCTGTATCTGAATTTGCTATTGAGTGTCGAAGTTTCTGTGGAGTCTTCGGAGGTTTTAAGTGTAAAATGGAATAAGAAGTTCAGAGAGAGGTTGGAGTCTGTCGAACTCGCGCACTCTGATGATTACGTTAGTAGCTATTTGGAAGGGTCGAAGAGTAAAGACGAATTTGTGAGATAGTAGTATCAACATAACATTGGTTGTGAACATACCTGCCTATTTATAGGGTTAGGCTGATCCCTTCTTCTTCTAGAAATTCCTTTTGTATTAGGAATCCTTTTTCTGTTAGAAATCTGACTTCGGGAGAAGTCCTTCATGATAGAGAGTTTCTGATCCAGCTGCATGGAGATTTTCCTTAATGGGAAATGTTCCATGAAAGTCTTTGGTATATTCAAAGGTCGGTGTTTTGACACGTGGTGCCTGATCTGAGGGTCCTTGTAACGCCACATGTCTTGATTCATTTCGTATAAGCACAGTTCCTGATGAGTTACATTCACTTTAACATTGAATACTTTTGTATACATGTGATAAATTTGACATTGCAGGGTGTATGAAGAATGGCCACTATATAGTATAATGAGTCAATTCAAGAAGGGTCACAGCCACATGGCTATTGTTGTGAAGAGTAACAAGGATGTGAAGATTAATGTTAACACTGAACTAGGCCAGCCCCAGCCTCCTTTCCTGAATGACACTGCAGATATAAATTCAAGACCAACTCAAATAATAAAAGGTTGAGAAAAATTTCCAATTATATTATTTTTAGACTGTTCTTGGTCTAATGTTATTTATCTTTTTCACAGGAATGACTTCTTCACAGGATCAGAGTGAAAATATCAGCATCGGCACAATTAGTTCGTCGTTGGATTTCAGGGACAAGGTTATGACTGAGCAGGAGAAAGAGGTTCATCGGCAGGGCGATCCAAACATGGATGAGGAGGCTACTGGTATTATAACAATGGAGGATGTTATGGAGGAATTACTACAGGTTCTTATTTTTTTCCCTTAAAAAATGACATTTTTGTGCGAGGGACAGGGAAAGACAGGGGATTTGGGACAACAGATTTTCTTCGATTTTATTTGATATATGCAGTATATATACAAGACTGATAATTTTTTATATTCTATTTTGAAGGAGGAAATTCTGGATGAAACCGATGAATATATTGCTGTCCATGACAAGTGAGTAGCTTCGTGCTTATATTTATTTCTAGTGGCGGAATCCAAACCAAATACTTGAGGGTCAATAAGGAGAAATTATTAAAGCGTCCAGGTCCTTCGTGTTAAATGGAGATCTCAAAACTACACATGTCAAAAAATGAAAATGTGTGGAGGTCCTCTATTCGGCATGAAAAATTTGAACATCTAGTCAATAAGAAACACAATATTTTTGGATTAAAAAATACGACAGAAATATCCGTCCCAATTTCCCCCGTGTTGCCAAATTTATTTAATATTTAGCGATGGCAACTTGGACGGTAAATATGTTTTTCTTTTTTCTACCCGTATTTGGGGGTAACACCTCTAAATCTGGCCCTGATTATTTCTAATTAATCTGCTTTAATTCACATTCAATAAAAATGACCAATGGGTGTGTGTATATATATAATGGTACTGATTATATATTTTATGTTTTTTTTTTAAAAAAAAAAATTTGCAGTATTAGAATTAGGCTGGCGAGTTCAAGAACATCATCAGGATCTTTTGGAAGAGCTTCTTCTTCTCATCGTCATCGTATAAATCCGGAACCATCTCCACTTGGATCGTGATACTCCAACATCAAATTAATTATTAATTTTAATTATTGTTTTCTTTCTCAAGCTTGATTGTTACATCTAATAATGTAGTTACAATTATGTATTATGAACCCAGAAAAAACTATATTTTCATTTGATTTCACTGGATTTATCAGCAAAGGATGTGGATGCAAATTTACTCTTGTAGAAATCTACAAGTTTAGATAGAT
Organism: Euphorbia lathyris; assembly: GCF_963576675.1. Classification (NCBI taxonomy): domain Eukaryota; kingdom Viridiplantae; phylum Streptophyta; class Magnoliopsida; order Malpighiales; family Euphorbiaceae; genus Euphorbia; species Euphorbia lathyris. Next base: position 22,414,402 of record NC_088910.1, on the reverse strand, counting down.
TATGAAAAATGTTAGATTGATGAGGACTTAATTGATTATAAAGTATTTTAATTAGTATTAGATTGAAATTTGCACAAACTGAAGCTAGCAAACTCTAATAATAACTGTTAGACCCTGATTTTGCATACTGTACCTCCGTCTTTGCTCTCTTCCATAAGCATGGATCCATTTTGGGAAGTTACCAAAAATTTCCCAAATTCATATGAAAAACAAGATAGCTTATTGATTTACTTTCCTTGCACCAAAACCGAAATTGGAGTGCAGCAATTCAATCTTTTACCCATTTCAAAACAGAGCGAAGAATATCGGTATCTTGAATTTAAAAAATATGGAGAACTGCTCTGCTCCGAAGCAAATTCGAAACAGCTCTATTATGGAATGGCAACTTGCATTTACATGGTTTTATCTGTCAATGTCTTCTACATTAGTGCCTTTTTCCCCCATGAAAAGTAGCATCTCATAAGCCACAAGTGCTCCGTGTCTCATAATTGACCAGAAAATGGTTGTTTTCTTACAATTTGCAGTGGCTACAACAGAAGAATTAGAACAAGGTTGCTAAGTTTAGTGCATAACTTAGCAAATTATAAGTTAGGTTCTTGTCCCAATCAATTAAGAAAACTTTGGATCTTTCCTGTCCTTAGAGAGCACTTTTTGTTAATTAGTTTCAACCATTTCTGATAAGTGACAAGTGTAAAGTTCTCTGCCATCAACACTGTGTCTTTACATTGGTCTAATACTATTTCTATGCATGCTTCTCAAAGGTCAGGTCAGTTTGGTTATACCCCATTTATTTGCTCTTCTTCTCATCTTGAAGGGGCAGTTTTTGTCTGTGTGACCCTAAAATATTTTATTCTTATTAGACATGCTGTTATATGCCAAGCCTCACAAGCTGCAAAATCCAGTGGCAAAACACCAAATTAGTGTAAGATTCAACTGCTCCACTCTTTTATATTAGTACTAGGTAGCATCATTATCACACTTCAGAGGACATCATCAAATATAGAATTGCATCAAAAAGGAGGAAATAATTCTACTAGTGATCTTAGTGAAAGAACTTTATTATTAGGGTAAAATACATACATGGCCCCTGAACTATAGCACTACTAACATTATGATCTCTAAACTTCACTTTGTGACATAAAAGTCCTTCTTGAACTTTACATGATACTAACATTAAAGTCCAAACCAAAGAAAATCCGTTGTATAATGATGACATGGAAATAGGTATTTGACCATAATTAATGTCACGACTCATGAAATGAAATTTAGGGGCCACAGTGTTAGTACGGCTATATAATTAAGGGGCATGAATGTATTCTACCCTTTATTATTGCAATTACAATATTTTTAGCCCCCATACATCATGACTACTCTCTTTTAGGTAGAATTCAGCAAATCAGATATTATTATCTATAGTGAAACCCCTGAGAAACTGTCATGTCCTAAACTATTCCAAATATTATATTAGGTAGTTTGCTTTATATAACACCTCTGTTGAGCTTTCATACCTCATGCTTCTCTTTTTTTCATTAACACTCCTACATTCACTTCACTAATCCAAAGCTTTGAGGTTTTATTGATTTTTCTGGAGAGTAATGGCAGCAAATGATGTGCCATGTTGTGAACCCATGTTCTGGACTTATCTAGTCATATGTGTGGCTTTGGTGTGTTTTGCTGGCCTCATGTCTGGCCTTACACTAGGACTCATGTCTCTCAGCTTGGTTGATCTTGAGGTCCTCATCAAAGCTGGTCAGCCTCAAGACCGCAAGAATGCAGGTAAATTCTACTTATCAATATTTTTGTTTCCTTTCAAATTTCTTAACCGCCCGGTCTGCCAGAAAAACCTGAGTTTGTGCTTTATTGATGGCAGAGAAAATTTTGCCAGTTGTTAAGAATCAGCATTTACTCTTGTGTACCCTCCTCATAGGCAATGCCCTTGCAATGGAGGTATATATCTATCTATCTATCTATCTATCTATTTATCTTATAACATTAATCTTTCAAACTTCCAACTGAAGATAATCTGATCTGAGTTTGTTTTCAATATAAAGGCCCTGCCTATATTCATTGATGCGCTGCTTCCAGCTTGGGGTGCTATACTAATATCAGTTACTCTAATACTTGCATTTGGTGAGGTAAATTCCTAATATTTACAACTAATCTTATTTGGAACTGCATGATTAATGTACTAAGAGCTTAATGGGTTTTTTTTTTTTTTTTTTTGTAGATTATCCCTCAGGCTGTTTGTTCTCGGTATGGACTGAGTGTTGGTGCGAAATTGTCTTTTCTAGTTCAGTTGATTGTTATAGTCCTCTTCCCATTAGCTTATCCGATCAGTAAGGTAACTTGCACCAGTTTCTGCTTTGAAAAGGATGGTTTTTGTTTGATTGTGGAAATCATGTTCTGATTTTTGTATATGTACGTGTTTAACATTTTCAGTTCTAAGCTATGTTGCACGTGTCATGGAACCGATTGAACTAAAAGCTCAAGCTAATAGTTAAGGCTCAATCATGTATCTTATATTAATCTCTGACACACCCCCCACACGCAAATGCCCATTAGGCTTGCAGCGTGCACAACACAGGCCCATCCCGCCATGTGCTTTTAATTCCACAAATTAATGAGGTTGCCGGGACTCGAACCCTCGACCGTTTGGTCGACGAGGCTCTGATACCATGTCATGGAACCGATTAAACTAAAAGCTCAAGCTAATAGTTAAGGCTCAATCATGTATCTTATATTAATCTCTGACAGCACGAAAACTCCTCTTCAGTAGCGTTTCCGAGTTTTGTTTCTGTTTCAGTTTTTTTTCCATTTCGATGTCCATTTCCATTTCCTTTCTATTGTTTGAACACTATGCTTCATAAATAAGGTTTCTCAGTGTGTCGTTTCTCTTTTAGTTTCCGTTTCCGTACCACAACATATTCTAAGTTTTTTCCCTCTATGACAGTTGTTGGATTGGGTCCTTGGGAAAAAGCATTCTGCACTCTTAAGACGGGCAGAACTGAAGACTTTGATTGACATGCATGGAAATGAGGTTAACCCCTTTCTTCTTTCTTCCCTTTAAAGGAAAAGAAAATAACTCCTAAAGCAAGTTTACTTGCTGTGATTAACTGAGAACCTACCCATTTACTAGAAATGAAACTATATTGATAAATTTTCTTTGAAGGTCATGTCTAATTAATTCTTAGGCAGGGAAAGGTGGAGAGCTTACACATGATGAAACCACTGTCATTACTGGAGCGTTGGATATGACTCAGAAGACAGCCAAAGATGCCATGACACCATTATCAAAAATATTTTCACTCGATATAAATTCTAAACTTGATGAGTATTGTTCTTGAATTTCTTTAGAGAATTCCGTTCATTCTTACCATCTGATTAATATGTCTATGTGTGCTTATAATTTTTAATCTGTTTCCCAGGAAAACAATGGAGATGATAGTAAGCAAAGGACATAGTCGCATTCCCATTTCTTCTGGAAATCCAGCACATATTATTGGCCTAATTTTGGTAAGCACTAAACATGCTTCTTTTGCATAGGATCTTGTTTCTTTAATTCAGATTCTGCTCTCTTGTATTGGTGACTGTGGACTTGTGGAGAAAGTGAAATGTCAAATATGTTCCTATATTTTGTAGGTTAAAAATTTAATCAAGTTCAGTCCAGAAGATGAAACTCCTTTAAAAGAGATAACAATCAGGAAAGTTCCAAGGTATAAATTGTTGTTAATTTCTTAGGTTGCTGATTTCTGAGCTATAGAAAAAGTAATTTGATCTTTCATGAAGCAGTTATACTAAATCTTTGATCTTACAATTTATGCTAGGGTACCTGATAATTTGCCTCTATATGATATATTGAATCAATTTCAAATTGGTCATAGCCACATGGCTGTTGTTGTCAAATGCAAAAATGATCATGACAAAGACACTGCTGAAGAAAGAAAATCCAAAACAAATACAACTCCTAAATCAAAACAAAGAAATGGAGACATTAAAGGTAGAATTGCATTGCATATCAATTAACTAAACATATAAAATATCACTTGTTTACAGCTTCTAAGCTCTATAGTATATTCAGGGATCGTTCATCCGCCTGGTCAGATCGAGAAATTGAACATCTGTATCCACTCACCATCATCTCTTTACTGCACTAACACTGAAGTTGAAAGTCGAATCCCTAAAGATGTCATCGACCAAGGAAATTACTTGAACCAAATGTTACAGCTGAGAAGTGCATACCAAGATCAAAATCTTTTGATTGACAATCTGAAATCTCTTTCAGCTTTAGATGAAGAGGTCATTGGCATCATAACTTTAGAAGATGTAATTGAGGAATTGCTGCAGGTGATGAATCCTTAACTTATTTCAATACATTAAAAGTAGCCTAGTTAGTGCACCTGCAAGATGAATATGATCTTTAATCAGAAAAGTTGTCAATGTATTTGTATTGTAGGAAGAAATCCTGGATGAGACTGATGAGTATCTTGATGTCCACAACAAGTAAGGGGACATCAGTTGTCATTTTCATTGTGTCATCTCCCTCTTTTTATTTTGTGCACCATAGATATCAGTCAATTAAATGATTCCTGTTTTTTTCCCCTTGAAAGGATTAAAATCAATATGCTACCTTGGCGAAGATCACCATTACTGTCTCCAGTAGCAGCATCGCCTTCCCATATTCAGTGGCGGACTCCAGTGGCTTCACCAGTTTCTTCTTATCATCATAGTCCACTATCCTCCTGCAATCAAAGTCCCATACTGCATTCTCCAATTCCACCTTATGTTCATTCTCCATTGATTAGATCAACTTTATCAGCTTCTCCTGCTGTACATTGCTCACCATCCTCTGCTAATGTATGTTTTGCTACTACTAAGTACATGAATTTTAAGTTAGTTCCATTTAATGCTTCAATTATTATTCCTTGAGAAAACCTGCTTACTACAAACAGCAGAGGTAGATGTTCTTGTATTTTTTGCTGAAAATTTGCAATTCTGCAAAGAAAATGTCTGTATTCTGTCATAAACTTCTCTGTTTACATCTTACATTTTTGCAGGTTTCAGGGAAATCATATGTGAAGATGAGAAGACCAGAGAATTTTTAGATGAGAAGGTTTTCTGTCAAAGAAAATAAGCAAATTGACTCTGTAAACATAAATAAGTTTGTAATCTTCTAGGATTGTGGGAATTGTTGTCTGTTATCACCAGTGAAGTTTGAAGTTATAAGAAGCAGCAATCTTTTTCTTATTATGTCTGAATAAAGACAGCAGCATTAGCATCTTTTCTTTAGTATTATTCAGGCACTGAGAACAGAAAAAATTAAGAGTAAACCCATAGCTATCTCATCCACATCATCAATTGCGAGCCACATCAGCTTTTCGGACACATCAGCACTCTCTACTTATTATAAGTGAAATAGTCCTTAAAAGTAGAAGGGTAAAAAGGGTTGATACTACATTCTCCATGAGTACTTTAGAACAAGTAAATGTTTTGATGAGAAGTAAATGCTATCGGAGTATTGTAAAATTTCACAATTTTAATGGCTTGAATCGATGAAATACGGCTAAATGTCATTTCTTGCGTGCCTATATGAACTGTTGGTAAGGTATCTAGATTCATCGGTTTATTATTCTATTGCTCAGCCAGGTTCATTTCTCCATGTTTAGTGTGCTTTTTGCCTTTCAATATTAAACAGAGATAGAAAGTGTTTGACAAATTCCGAAACAACTGCTTTTTGCAGAAAAAACAACTAATATCTACTACCTATCAGCAACAACTAACAACAGCAGGAAACAGGAATAGCTAAAACAAATCGACACATAGACCTCAAGCCATGAAGACAGGCCGGGTTTGGTATTATAACTAAACATATTTATTTTGATATATTAATTCATCTAAAAAGTCAAAAGACTCTTGTTCTCAATGTGAAAGGGACCTTCGTTTCTCTCATTAGACTTTTACAAGCTGCTTTAGACAACAACTAATCAGAGTAAGATTCTTGCTTACATCTGCACTTTCAACTGCTCCATCTGCACCAGTGGATCATATGTGATTATTGGAAGATGATTGTAATTGCCATTATATCATGAGTTGACTCTCTGGTTGAATGAACTGTGATATATATGTTTTTTTTTTTTAAACTCAAAATTTGACCATAGGTTTTTCTTATCTTATAAATTGCTCTATGTAGATCTGGTGGTGAAGTTTTCAAGACTCTTATTTTTTAAATAAATGAGCTAAGAAAAAAGATTACTTACATCTACATATTTCTAGTTTTAATATTATATTTGTGTATGCACCTGCTTTTGAGTAGATGGTTGGTGGTGTAAATATTAGTTTGTGCATGCTTCTTTAACAACTTGATTCTATGTTCATCATTGTTAATAAAAAAACAGTTGATTTTTGCTTGAGATGAGAGTGAAAGGCGGCAAATTATGTATCTAGTCATGTATGTTATATGAGTAATTAATTCAGAATGAACATGTGATATTTTGTTATCTCACAAATTTAAGATTCAAAACATAGGTGGTTCATATATCAAGGCAAAAACTAGATTCAGTAACTCCATCAGAACCCATTTTGGTGGACTGAGTTTTCATTTGTTTATTTCAACATATTAAATTCTTTATCCTTTAATTGTAGTCACATTAAATTAGTTATCCTATCTAATTCAATTAAAATACCATTACTAATTTCTTAAGTGTCTATAGTTGCACTTTTTGCAATTTGAATTATGTTTTTTTTTAAGTTTTTCAGTAGCCATATTACAAAAATTTGCTTTCAAACCGTTAAAAATACCAATTTTAAACGCGAATGAAATTATTGATGCTTTGTTAACAATTTTTTTATGTTCAAAGTTGATTCTTCCGGTCATTTGAGGCTAAATGTGATTAAAAAAAGATCAAAAGATTAACGTGTTAAAATTATTAAAACTCTAATCCACTAAAATGAGAATGATCAAGAGTCTCAGAATGCTTTTTGTCATATATCAAACCCAAAGCATCCTTTTGTAAGCTAGCAAAACAACCATAGTTTGGAATAACATCCTTCCTTGACCGAGAGGTTTCACTACTTCTGAGGATGGGGTTTCCGACGTAAAACTGCATAAACCGAACTTTTTTTTGTCATGAGCAGCTTTCATTCTTTGTCAATATGCAAACATCTTGATTGCTACTTGATCTCTTTTTTCCTCTAACAAATCCATTTGTTTTCTCAAGTTCCCTTCATTATTTGCCTCCGAGTAGTAAACTACTTTTAGGTTGGAGGCTCCAATCTCAGCTGGGACGAATGCTTCAATCTCGTATGTGAGAGAGAAGGGTGTTTCTCTTGTGGGCTTCCTAGGCGTTGTTCGGTAAGCCTAAAAGACGTTGTGAAAGTCCTCTACCATAAATGAACCATGAGTGTCTACCCTCTTCTTTAGACCATGCACTATGGTTTGATTCCTTACCTCGGTCACCCTGTTTGTTTAAGGATGGGATACTGAAGTGAACCGAAACTTGATATGTATACATATACGACATGAAGAAAGTACATTCAAACTATTTATTGTATCACTGATGATGGTATCACGATTCCAAATTTGCTGATAATGGCCTTTTCCAAAAAGTTGATTATTTTCTTAAGTGTGTGGACGTTCGACTTCCATCCACTTAGTGAAATGATCAACATCCACAATCGGATATTTCTTTTCATATTGTACCTCTATGATGAAGCCTATTATGTCAATTTTCCATGTGGAAAATGGCCACACTAATTGGATGATTTTCATTACGGCGGCAAGAGACCTTAAATAGGGCACATATATTTGGCATGGGCACTTTCGGAAAATATCAACATCATCCGGGGCCATTCTAGGCCAGTAGAATCCCTAGAGTGTTGTCTTTCTCACTAAAGAATCTTTACCTTCATGGTTTCGACAACAAGATTTCACAATATATGTGTTGAGCTTCGCCAAATCCAACACACTTAAGCCATATATGGTTGAAAGACCTTCAGTAGAGAGTGTCATCTATTATAGAGTACCATCGGGACTTTAATGACCTTGAATTCCTCGATTTTTTCCTTAGTAGGGTTTTTATTGTCAAGTGTGAGAAAATGGGAAAAAAACTCATCATTGAGGCCCATAACCATTACCTTCGGTTTACGAATGCTTGTTTTGGAGATGATCTCAATATGATATGGACAAATCGAGACCTATCTCTCCCTGGGAATGCACTTTATCTCCACCTTTCTTCGTTCTTATTGTCCTAATGTCATAACCCAATATATTGTTTCAAGGTGGTATCTTTAGCTTCATAATTGTTGAGAGCTAGCTTACCACGAGTTTGGAATCACTTTTAGCGCTGCTCTTTTCGGCTTTATGACATTCAGTATCCGGATTCCCTAAACGAAATTTCATACTCTGCTACATTATTGGAGGCAGGGAAGGAATGTGAAGCAGCATTCTTAAGGGCGATGTTATCTAGGCACTTAACGAACACGCCGATACAAACACCTTCTTTGATCGAGCTTCCATTTACAAATATCTCCCAAACATCCAAAGTGGATAGATTGTGTGACTCATATTCTGTTATCTCTGTAAGAAAGTAAGCAAACACATAAGCGTTAAAAGCCTTTTTTAGTTCAAATCTCATATCGAAATCTGTTAAGGGTCCATTCGACCAATCTTCCCAAATTCTTCGGTCATTGAAGTACCTTGCATAGCAGAGTGTTTGTACACATCATGATGGAATGACTTCGAAAATAATGTCAGAGCTTCTGCATGGCAATCATTACATCATATGCTATTTTTTTTCAAGCTCTGAGTATCTCGTTTGAGTGTCTCTCGAGACTCAGCTCACGTAAGACACATGGAACTGCTCCGTGCCTTCCTCTTGGACCAAGACCATCCCTATACATTCTGATGCCACACTCACATACAAGTAAAGTATTTATCACGGAACTGGTCGACTCAACAAATGAGGAGGCAGCAAGAAGTCTTTGAGATCTTCGAAGGACTTTTGGTATTAGATGTTTAATTGAAGCTCTTCACCCTTATAATGCTTTTATAGAAGGGCATGCATCATTCAGCCTAGGAATTTGAGATGAATTGGCCTATAACATTTATCTTTCCATTCAGCCTTTGGACATCATTCACTATTTTAGGCGAGGTGAGGTCTATGATCACTTGGATTTTGTCTCGATTGTCTTTGATTCCTCTTGTGAGATCATAAATCCTAGGAATTTGCTTGACCTCACGTCGAATGTACACTTTTCCAGATCAAACTTCAATTCAAACTCATGGAGTGTCTTAAAGACCGTTTCGAGGTCTAAAGCATGATTCTCAACGGTTTTGCTCTTAGCAACCACATGGTCAACATAGATCCCGATTTTCTCTCCTATGATATCTTTGAAGATTTTGTCAGCCAAGTGTCTCCTGCATTTTTAAGGTCGAAAGACATGACCTTATAGCAGTATGTTTCTTCAGGCGTAATGAAACTACTCTTTTCCATGTCTTCATGAATTTTGTCATCTACACTTCACACGTACGTCATTTTATCAGTAACAAATCACAAACATATGTTGGAATGTAAAAATAAATAAAATAATAATGTCTTTTGTACGAATTGATATGTAATTGGTAAAGAATAAGGAACAAAAATATATGTGTTTTATAATATTGTCTAAAATTGATCCAAATAATCAACGTTAGGGGTAAAATTGCATAATTTTAGATGTTAGAGATAAAATTGATCATGACTCAAAACGTTAGGGGATATTTTTGCACTTTAACTCTTATTGCTTCTTAGTGTTTGATGTTACCGTTTGTTGGTGAGAAGAACTGTTTTCCTAAAAGGATTCCATGCTTTTTAAATATATTCGGGGTGCCTAACCAAACAGTTAAACATCTTACTTTTAAAGACAAACGGAGCAGAAAATTGAGTAACTAGTTAGTATAAAATCCCAAGGATCTCCTCGAAAAAAATATCTTTGGTAACAAAAAAATAAAATAAAAATAGGAGCAGAATTTAGTATAGCCATTCATTATTTTGGATAAGATAACCGCCATAACACCATAAACAGATATTAATCAATGCTCATCCTCATAGTGACGAAGTTACAGATTAACAAGTTATGAACTCCCTAATCCTTTCACAAAGATCACCCTTTTATCTCACAGGTTCTTCATCTCCATCTCCATCTCCATCGAAGCTTCATACAAATTTCCTCCCTACAACCCCACGAAACCTAACTAAATGGCAGCAAAACGCAAATGCCAAAGGCTTTACCAGCAAAAAACCACCGCCCATTAAACAACCCAAACTCGAATTCGAAATCCCCAAAATCCAGAATTCCGGCGGCGAAGATGAGGAAGAAATTCCGAGGGATGTGTTTAATAGGCTTATATTAAGGGTCTGTGTCTGCGTAGGAGTGCCTATGGTGTTAGGGTATGGATTCTTGAGCATTTTTGGAGCTCTTAGAGAACAAGGTTATGATGTGCCTAAATGGATGCCATTTTTGTCAAGTTTTCTTACTTTTGGAGCTTCTTGTTTTGGGATTCCTTATGGTGCTTTGTCTACAAGTTTGGATCCTGACAGAAAAGGTTCAGTTCTTGGATTTGATGAGGCTCAGAAGCATTGGGTTGAGATGTGGGAAGAAGAAGATAAAAGTTGAGACCTTTTCTGTGTTTGCTTTGTTCTTTTTTTATTAGTTTTTGAAGATATGGCTAATTAATGATATGATATTATACTTGTTTTATGCTTATCAATTATGTATTGCAGCATGTACAGGTTATTTTACAGATTAATAGAGATTAGCGTCTTCAAAATGGGTCATAACACGATAACACGATTCGTGTAACTCGCAAATTAAATGAATTAAGATTGATGCTTAATGGATCAAGTCGCCAACACGATTAACTCTTAAAATAAACTGATTGGATCACGGGTTGACTTGTCAACCCATTGATAACTTGTTTTAATCCGTTTGACTTAATGGTAAATAATACAATTTTATTGTACTTAGTTGAATTTGACTTGTAAGATTGAATAATAATTTGTTATTAGTTGATTTTTTAAAATATACTAGATGGTACCTTCGTTTCGCGTCGGGATGAATGTTATACAGAAAAGAGACTTTAAAAAGCATAAGTGTAGTAGATAAATATTAGAATAAAACTAATATCTTAAACTTCATAAGGATAGCAATTTAGCCATAGAATATAGTTCACAAAGACTTACATAAGTTGAAGTTAACCATAAAGAAAGGCAAACAATACATTCAAGACATATCATTATTCTAGGCACATAAGTGGAGACATAACGTCAGTTTTTTTTCGTGGTTAAGGCTGCTTGGATGAAGATGATTATGCCCTTCAAAAGTGAACGAAATTAATATTTTAGTTGCAATGCACTAGGTGAACAAAAAAATTGGGAAGTTCTAAACAAACTTACTCGATGCGTTTCTTTTTCTTAGGTGACTGGATATCTGCTCTGCTTGTGTTCCTTACCTCGTCTATAAAATGAATCATTTTCGAGCAGATTAGGCAGTAGTATGTGAAGATATGGACGAGGTTAATGTTGCAGGTGTTGAAATGGGACTTAAGATCTCTTTTTTGGGAGTTAAGAAGTTGTCTTTTAAAATGTAGACCACTTTAAATGATATGTTAAGTCTTCGACCATGCTGCTGAGCTACACCTGGAAGATTCTTTCCATGCCATAGAGCTTACTAATTGAAGGTGGGATTTCATGTCTTTCTTTAAAACATGAGCTGAGGGAATCTGCAGGTATGCCGATTAGATCGGCTGCCATGTGGCCAAAGAGCACGAAAGATGTATATATATATTGCATGTACTGTCTTCAACAACTAGTTTGATTCTCTATCTGAAAGTAACAAAATATGTTAGTTTTTTTTTTTTTTTTTTTTTGCATTAGTCAATGTGTTTGTTTGTTAAGGTTAGAAGATGTGCCATGTTAATGGGAGTTCATTGATGAATTTGCAGTTTTTACACCAAATTTTGGAGGCTACTTTTGCACTGAGGGCACGTGCGGTACCACCAACCCTCTGGGGCATCAATTTCTTTGATTGTAGCTTTGCAAGTAAATTTTATGTCATATACAAATAAATGTTAGTATAAAATGGTATATATATCTCGTGAAATACTAATTGAGACAATTAAAAAAATATTGGAATAGTAAGTAAACCTTGTCAGTATGGATATCAACTTGCAAGAGTTCTGAGATTGTTTTCCTGCTGACATGTTTCTCTGTTTTAACATCAAGCACTTCAAGCGATTTATTTTCATTCCTTTTTAAGCTAACGAAAAGACGCTCGCAGTCTGATAAGCAACAATTGCATATGTCAATGTAATAGCGAAAAGAAATGTAATGATTCTTGTAAAATTTAAAATAAAAATTAAAAAAATACTATTAAGAAAAAACCTCAATCTCTGGAATTTGTGGATTGTCATAAAGCTTTGTTGCTAAAGTACTATTAAGGGTGAATGCATCTACAAAGTATGGTAATGGAAATTTCAATTGTATTTTTTTATACTCATCAAATAATGCTAACTAAAAGAGCATGCAGTACCGTCGAAAGGGTTAGGAATCATGGCGGCAAAAGCGATAATGACAGGGTCATCTTTTGCAAGTGAAAGGACCCCATCTTCGGGGAAATATATAGCTATTCGCTCCCATAATGTAACTTTTAGTTCTTCCCCACTATTGAGAAAAATACAAAGACAAAAGTTTTGTAGTTATTAGTTCATTTCGAAATACCAAACGATGTAATGTAAATTGAAAGGAGAGAAAGGAATAATTTTTTTTATATCTACGTATGTGTTTGCATAATTTAGAAACTACATATAACATTCAACAAGAAATATAATATATGTTCGTACTTGTTGTTTTGTAGAAGCACGTTGCGCTTGGTCTTTACTTGACCCAGAGCCCGTGTTTATTCAAGGCCACCAATATCAGTAAGTAGACCAAATAAATTTGTCAATTATGAGTTTGGTAATTAGGACAAAGGAATATAAAATTCAAGCTAAACTAAATAATGTGTCAAGTCTAGATCAAAGAATGGTACCACATAAATATTCAATAAGACCAACATGTTCCTTAATGGAGTCAAAGTTTAAAAAATTGGACTTGTCATATGGAATTACAGAGTCATTGTCATCTAACTTCATAACGTACGTGTTGTAAGGAAGTCTTGGGCGAAAAGGACGACATGTGGGTTTGTAACCACTTTGAGCCGAGATTATGGTAAATCCAGATATATGGTATATGCCACCTTCAACCAACAATTCCCGAAATTTTCCAGCCATGCTAAATAATTAGATTTAGGAATTAAAGACAGAACCTGTGAATTGATGAAGAGTTGGTCGAAGCTCAAAATTTGCTTGGTGTTTCTTGGGTTAATAAAGTCCCAACATTGTGCGACTCGCACCTTAATCCGAATGTTTTTGCTACCTTTATTTATGTTCCAAATAGGCCCGTAAAACATAGACCAATCTGGAAAACAAAAAAGAATAAAGGATAAATAAAAAAAACTATGCATTAGTTACCTTAGTAAATGAAGGACTAAAGAGAACTCCACTATGCTTTAAAATGATTAGTTGAATAAGGAGATGATGTCGAGATGAAAAAGTCATAGATATTCAATTGTTGAAAAATTTCAGGATAAATAACATTTTTTGTCAAGTGTAAATTATAGTGTTATTTTCTTTTATGGAAGCATTTTCAATGATAATACGCAGGCCAGATGCGCTTGTAACCCTAGATAAGGCAACATATAATTGCCCATTTGTGAAGACAAGTTCACTTAAAAATAGTCCGACATGATTAAGAGTTTACCCCTGACTTTTATTAATTGTCATACAATAACATATTCTAATAGGGAATTGGCGGCATTGCAAAGTGAAAGGAAATTTATTTTCAGTGCAGTTAAGCGTTATTCTAGGAAGGCATAATACACAAATAACCCCCTGAACTTGTCCAAATGTTGCAACTTCCTCCTCTAACTTTCAATTGTAACAACTTACCCCTCAAACTTGTCCAATTGTAAAATATAACCCCTCAAGCTTGTTCAATTATAAAACAGAACCCCAAATTGTTGACACGGGCTGCAATTGAAGAAACACATGAAATACAAAAGCTGCAAACGCTCGTGGAATGTGATAATCAGATCTTTAGACCCCAAAAAATCAGTATTTAAGTAACCAAATCCTCAATTCTTCAACTTCTTCTTCTTCTTTTTGTTATTGCTATTCGTTTTTTAGTGATTTCTTGATTCAAAGTTTTGGGATATTATGTGGGTGAAAATGTATTTATGTGGAGAAATAGCTCCATTGAAGATTTCATAGCGTGATACGAATTCGGGGAAATATTTTTACAGTTGCTTCAAGTACGGGGTAAAAAAAATCCCAATTTGGGGTTATGTTTTACAATTGGACAAGTTTGAGGGGTAAGTTGTTACAATTGAAAGTTGAGGGGGGCAATTGCAATATTTGGACAAGTTTAGGGGGTTATTTGTGTATTAGGCCTTCTAGGAATGAAGACTCTTTCACCAATAGAAGAACATGTTAAAACCTGCACATTATTCTACTCCTTAACTGTATTACAACCAATATGGTCCCATTACAAAGGCCATTTGTCGGGTCTAGATTTCGTAAAAGCATTATAGTTTCAGTTTTAAACAAAGTTCATGTTTTGGAAAACCATGTGGATTAATAGAATAAGGAGGCTAGATAATATGTACCTTAAAGGAAATAAGCCAGAGTATATAAAAATAAATTGCCTCTAAAATGCAAGTATAAAGTACAATTGTTTTTATATATAACATCAAAAGACTAGGAGCCCAAATGTAAAACTTAAGTAGCTAAAACAAAGAAAGAAGTAAGCTTATGGACTTAGTTTCAACAAACAACAATAAATGTAGGGGGATGGCATCAATTGTAATAGGAAGTAAATTGGACTGTAGACATAGAATCTGAAAGATTACACCAACATTAATTGAGATTTGAAAAGATTTTTCAAAAAATGAAAATTCAGACATAATAAAAAGAGAAGTTGTTTTTCTGCCAAAAGGAACACATGAGGTATGTAAGGAAGACCAAGTCTAGGGACCAACCATACTGAAACGTAATGAAGTATATTACACTCAACTATCTTAAAGGAATGAAATAGTTTACCTAGAAGTTTGTCGAGAATATTCCATTATGAGCCTTGGATCTTAAGGGGAAAGGTTGGCTGAATCTGTTATAACCCTATTACATAGGAACTATTTAATAATAGTGTTGCCGATGCATTCAATTAAGAATAAATTATGCATATTTTTTGCTCGGAGATGATACCTAAACACATCAATGACTGTTAAAGGAGATGAGAGTGCAGAATTCATTGACAGACTTAGCTCCGAGCTGAAGACCCCGAGATTGAAAAAGCAACAGATCCTATGAAAACGGTCTATGAAATAACTGATTCATCGGATTGTACCTGAAGCAGACATATAGAGTGATGTTTAATCCAAGATACGAATTTAAACTTGGTTTGAGTGAAATGACCAAGAAAAGATCCAAGTTTCCAAAAAAGTGATTTATCATCCTAATGTTAGTCCTATGGGGATGATCTCTCTTCCCCAGCTCGTTGCTTGCCCTGCTTATCCCACTGCCACGGTTAGATTTTCCACAAGTTTTTATCTATTTCTTTGCTACGTAATTATTCATGTTTTCGTCTAATTTATCTATTCATTTGTTAGCTAATGTGGCATATATACTCCCTAATTGTAGAACCCTGCATTGAGGGTCAATTTCCAGAGTAGGAACAAGTTGCTGAGCAATACAATAGCAATAGGGTAGAATATGATGCAACTGTTGGGAGATGGAAGAAGGAGCATGCGATGGGGGCATGATGTGCAAGAGGGAGAGTACTAAGCAGTTCCACAACTTGAAGATTAAGTTCCCCTTAGTTTTCAAGTGTGTGAGGCCTAACTTGTTTGTCTAACTTGTGGATATATGTTTTTTTATAGATTTTGTGTCATACATAACTTATTCATGTTTTGAAATAGAAATTTATATACTTCCTAATCAGTTCATACCTATTCAAGTCAAAACATAATATTTAAAGCATTGAACATCTATGTTTGGCAAGTAAGCAATTGATTCTGACCTTGCTAGGTGCACCCAACAATTGATGTGATTCTTAGTTTTTCTAGCTTTACAATATCTGTGTTTGAATCCCCTAATTAATGTTATAAAATTCCATAAATTAGGGTATGAATAATAAAACCAATGTATGAAAGATACCTTAATGATAGAAATGATACCTTACAAAACAAACAAACAAACTTAATGGTATTAAAGAGAAAGACAATTAATAAATATGATACTAAGTGTAAAGCATATGAATAGGGTAACTTCACAAAAACAGTTGCCGGAAGTGAAACCTCTTAATACCAGCGAAGCTAAGTTCATACATATATTGAATATCAATGAACATTACAATCCCTGTAAATTTCATAAGGACATGGAATCTGATTTTCATACCTATTCATGTGAAAGTAATAATCCATAAAGTATTGAACATCTATGCATTGATTATGACCTTGCTAAGTCCACACTCAAATAAAGTACTTAGACCAACATCAACATCATTTATATTCATACACATATTAAATGAACATCTATACTTGTTTAGCATGTTATGATATACAAGTTTTTAGCCCCAACAACAACAATATATGTTATATACTGAATATCAATGAACATTACAATCCCTGCAACTTTTATAAGGACACAAACTCTGATCTTTCATACATATTCAAGTGAAAACAATAATCCATAAAGTATTGAAAATCTACTCATTGATTTTCCACTCAAATAAAGTACTTAGGCCAACATCAACATCATTTATATTTATACAAATACTAAATGAAAATCTTTGCTTGTTTAACATGTTATGCTACACACATGTTTTTACCCCAACAACAACAATATATGTTCAATACAAAATATCAATGAATATTACAATCCCTGCAAATTTCATAAGGACACTGACTTTGATATTTCATACCTATGCAAGTGAAAACAATAACCCATAAAGTATTGAACATCTATTAATAACAATAAGTTAGAACAATCTTCTCACGTTATATTTTTTAATCAATATTCCCATGTAGATAAGAATTGTTAATATCCCTGCAAATTGATAGGGATAGAGAATAGAATCAGTTCATACATATTCAAGTAAAAACATAATCCCTAATGTTAATAATATTTGCAAATAAAAAGAGCAAGATCTACCTATGTCAGTAGCACCCACAATACCTTCACGAAGTATATTGCCAGTAGAAAGACCCACTTGTAACATGAATTCCAAATGTGAAATCAGTGTATCTAAGAGAAAGACCAACCATTTTCATTGGTAAATCTGATGGTTATTACATATTTGATCAGAAAATCACATACTAAATTAATACGGTGAAATCAGTGCATCTAAGAGAAAGACCAACCATTTTCATTGGTAAATCTAACAATTAATACATCCTTGTTGGAGCAACTCAACAACTATAGCAAGATTAAATCTGATGATTATTATAGGTTTGATC
Source organism: Euphorbia lathyris (assembly GCF_963576675.1). Lineage (NCBI taxonomy): Eukaryota > Viridiplantae > Streptophyta > Magnoliopsida > Malpighiales > Euphorbiaceae > Euphorbia > Euphorbia lathyris. The sequence continues at coordinate 22,396,819 of NC_088910.1, read as the reverse complement.
AGGAAAAGCTAGATTAAGGAATAATAAAACACTAAAAAATGGAGGAAGAGAACAAATAGAGCTTACCATTTCTACGTTTCGATTTGAGAAACATAGATTTTCATGTAGAAAGGTTCCATGGAGTTAGTCAAAGAGATGGATGAGAGAGCTAAATCCTGAAGCATCAACCTCAATGAAGAAACCTAAAAACCTAATTTACTCTGCAGGTTTTGGTTTATATATGACTGATGAGCTAAAATGTAAAACGTTTGAGTGCGTTAAATTTGGAATAACTTTTGGTTGGTCGCGTAACTTATTTCGTTTGACGCTTTTTTCTTTTGAGACAACGACAGTTATATATACGTCATACCATCTGATGATTATGTATCTTTTCGATTAAAATCGTATTTTTTTGGGATGACAGACATCTGTCATCGTAACGTGTAATTTAGGAATTAAAGACAGAACCTGTGAATTGATGAAGAGCTGGTCGAAGCTCAAAATTTGCTTGGTGTTTCTTGGGTTAATAAAGTCCCAACATTGTGCGACTCGCACCTTAATCCGAATGTTTTTGCTACCTTTATTTATGTTCCAAATAGGCCCGTAAAACATAGACCAATCTGGAAAACAAAAAAGAATAAAGGATAAATAAAAAAACTATGCATTAGTTACCTTAGTAAATAAAGGACTAAAGAGAACTCCACTATGCTTTAAAATGATTAGTTGAATAAGGAGATGATGTCGAGATGAAAAAGTCATAGATATTCAATTGTTGAAAAATTTCAGGATAAATAACATTTTTTGTCAAGTGTAAATTATAGTGTTATTTTCTTTTATGGAAGCATTTTCAATGATAATACGCAGGCCAGATGCGCTTGTAACCCTAGATAAGGCAACATATAATTGTCCATTTGTGAAGACAAGTTCACTTAAAAATAGTCCGACATGATTAAGAGTTTACCCCTGACTTTTATTAATTGTCATACAATAACATATTCTAATAGGGAATTGGCGGCGTTGCAAAGTGAAAGGAAATTTATTTTCAGTGCAGTTAAGCGTTATTCTAGGAAGGCATAATACACAAATAACCCCCTGAACTTGTCCAAATGTTGCAACTTCCCCCTCTAACTTTCAATTGTAACAACTTACCCCTCAAACTTGTCCAATTGTAAAATATAACCCCTCAAGCTTCTTCAATTATAAAACAGAACCCCAAATTGCTGACACGGGCTGCAATTGAAGAAACACATGAAATACAAAAGCTGCAAACGCTTGTGGAATGTGATAATCAGATCTTTAGACCCCAAAAAATCAGTATTTAAGTAACCAAATCCTCAATTCTTCAACTTCTTCTTCTTCTTTTTGTTATTGCTATTCGTTTTTTACTGATTTCTTGATTCAAAGTTTTGGGATATTATGTGGGTGAAAATGTATTTATGTGGAGAAATAGCTCCATTGAAGATTTCATAGCGTGATACGAATTCGGGGAAATATTTTTACAGTTGCTTCAAGTACGGGGTAAAAAAAATCCCAATTTGGGGTTATGTTTTACAATTGGACAAGTTTGAGGGGTAAGTTGTTACAATTGAAAGTTGAGGGGGGCAATTGCAATATTTGGACAAGTTTAGGGGGTTATTTGTGTATTAGGCCTTCTAGGAATGAAGACTCTTTCACCAATAGAAGAACCTGTTAAAACCTGCACATTATTCTACTCCTTAACTGTATTACAACCAATATGGTCCCATTACAAAGGCCATTTGTCGGGTCTAGATTTCGTAAAAGCATTATAGTTTCAGTTTTAAACAAAGTTCATGTTTTGGAAAACCATGTGGATTAATAGAATAAGGAGGCTAGATAATATGTACCTTAAAGGAAATAAGCCAGAGTATATAAAAATAAATTTCCTCTAAAATGCAAGTATAAAGTACAATTGTTTTTATATATAACATCAAAAGACTAGGAGCCCAAAATGTAAAACTTAAGTAGCTAAAACAAAGAAAGAAGTAAGCTTATAGACTTAGTTTCAACAAACAACAATAAATGTAGGGGGATGGCATCAATTGTAATAGGAAGTAAATTGGACTGTAGACATAGAATCTGAAAGATTACACCAACATTAATTGAGATTTGAAAAGATTTTTCAAAAAATGAAAATTCAGACATAATAAAAAGAGAAGTTGTTTTTCTGCCAAAAGGAACACATGAGGTATGTAAGGAAGACCAAGTCTAGGGACCAACCATGCTGAAACGTAATGAAGTATATTACACTCAACTATCTTAAAGGAATGAAATAGTTTACCTAGAAGTTTGTCGAGAATATTCCATTATGAGCCTTGGATCTTAAGGGGAAAGGTTGGCTGAATCTGTTATAACCCTATTACATAGGAACTGTTTAATAATAGTGTTGCCGATGCATTCAATTAAGAATAAATTATGCATATTTTTTGCTCGGAGATGATACCTAAACACATCAATGACTGTTAAAGGAGATGGGAGTGCAGGATTCATTGACAGACTTAGCTCCGAGCTGAAGACCCTGAGATTGAAAAAGCAATAGATCCTATGAAAACGGTCTATGAAATAACTGATTCATCGGATTGTACCTGAAGCAGACATATAGAGTGATGTTTAATCCAAGATACGAATTTGAACTTGGTTTGAGTGAAATGACCAAGAAAAGATCCAAGTTTCCAAAAAAGTGATTTATCATCCTAATGTTAGTCCTATGGGGATGATCTCTCTTCCCCACCTCGTTGCTTGCCATGCTTATTCATAGGGGTCAAAAACCCCTATCTTTGGGTACGGTTTTAGGACGGTTTTTAGCGTTATTTAGTTAATAAGCGAGCAATTCTCGCATTTAAATGCTTTTGTGTGAGTTAGTTAGAAATTGGAAATGTTTTATTTACTTTTCGTCGTTTAGGCTCGTTTTATGATCAATTTAGGCAAATACGGCCAAAATGGCATGCATATTATAATTCTGTTATCTTTTGAAGCTAATTGATCCGTCAAAAGTCGCACCAAACGAAGCGTTTGCTCAAAATAAGCGATTGGCGGGTCAATTTAGCCTTTGGACTAATGCTATCTAGAGTTTTTGTGCATACGCAGGGATAAGTTCGGGCGAAAAACACACTTTTGGCATTCAGCGACCGCGCAGAGGCGTGCCGGGCAAGACTGCTCGACGAACTGGCCTAATTAGGCCAGCTCACCGAGCAGGCTGTGCCTGCTCGCCCAGCAGGCCCTCAGAGGCCTGCTCGCGACGAGCAGTGCCTGCTCGTCGAGCAGCTCGCCTTTCTCGGCGAGCAGGCCTGTGGGAATTGGTCAAAAAGACCAATTCCGCCCCCACGACTCCACGACCGGCCCCACGACTTCCTACCTGCATAAAGACACGAAATAGGTCAAGAAAGGGCCCGAGCCGCGCCTATAAATAGGATTTTTCCAATGTAAATTAAATATCTTTTATCTTTGTAATTTTCTTAGCTTTCACCTTGAGAAATCCTCTCCACCTCCTCCATATCCTTCAAACCTCCATTTAAGACACCTCCGAAGCTCCGCTCACCGAGGATTGCTCAAGCTCCATCCTTAAGTCCTAGGAAGACGCCTGCATTGGTAGACAGGTTCCCTAAAAGGGATTTTTCTTCTTTTATATTCTGTGTAGCCTCTGATCCATGCTATGAATCCTAGGCTTATTGTATCTTCGTGACAATACTTTTCATCTTTGATATATATTATAATTTTGTTTATTCAATTGTTTTATTGCTTTAATCTTTTTCTTACGCTTTGTCTGATTGGTTTAACTCATTCGATAATCCCAAAATTAAGTTGGCACATATTGCGAGCTGAATCTGACCTAGTCAGTGCCTATAGGATTGACGACCCTATAGAAGATTAAGCCCAAATTGCTGAGCCTTAGAGCTAGTTTCGGCCTTACAAGGGAATCACGAACTAGGGACCTCAAGAGGATAGGTAGGGTTAATCGCCTCGGACACAAGTGACTTAGATTAGGTTTTAATTCCGTTGTCTAAACAATCTATTTTCATTATCATCGTATCCCTTCATGTTCCTTCGGATAATTACATTGGTAAAAGATCACCTAGGAGTAGTTTAACTTAATTAGGGGTAGAGTAACTTAATTAGGCGTAGAATAACTTAGTTAGAATTAGACAACTTAGCTAGGAGTAGTATAATTCAACCTAGGAGTAGATTAACTTAAGCAAAATCAAACTCAAAACCCCCAAAGCCTAGATAACACCTGAGACCAAGTAGCTTGATACTTGCAGAAATAAATCCTGTGGACGATACTTGGACTTTTCCAGAATTTTATTACTTGATAACGACGGGGTACACTTATCCCTTAGATCGGCCTCAGCGGCGGGAACCGAACGAAAACATCGTGAAACCGTTGAGGCCCCGTCAAGTTTTTGGCGCCGTTGTTGGGGATTTATTTCTTCTGCAATATCGAACCAAAGGTCGATTTGTTAGTTTAGGCATTCATTGTGAATACCCTTGTTTATATCGTTTATTCTTATTTATACTTGTTCATACAGACGTATATTTATACTTGTTAAATTCATCTGTACTTGTCTGTCTGTGCTTGTTTATACCTTTCATACTTGTTCATTCTTATATTTATATTTGTTCATGTTCTGATTCATACTTATACATACTTGTTTATCTCTACTAGTTTGTACCATGTACACCAATCTATATCTGTCAATATAAACCAATAAGAATACTTGTATAAAACTGTGCGACCTTGTATGATGTGTATAATTTTCTTTCATAGGAAAAATTTCTGCTTTCATTTATTTCTTGTATTTATTTCTTCTCAGCATATGCCTACAAGATCAGCGAGAATACCGTGTGTCCCTCTTAACCCTGAACTTGAACGTACTCTTCGCAGGAGCAAACAGATTGGAAAACTGAAGCAAGACGAGATCATCGAGCCTATCACAATGACTGACAATGAACAGAACACTGAGAACACCGGGCCAGAAACTGACACTCGTCTGATGAGTGAGATCCTGGCACCACACCAACACCAGCATTTGTCCGGCATTGCCGCTCCGAATATTCCGGCCAATACATACGAAATCAAGTCCGACATAATCCACTTGATTCAACAGACCGGATTGTTTGGAGGGGAAGCACATGAGAGCCCGAATGATCATCTGGATCGCTTCCTAATGTGCACAGACACTGCGAGAACAAATGGGGTTCCCCAAGATGCTGCTAGGCTGAAGTTGTTCCTATTTTCTCTAACTGGGCAAGCTTTGGAATGGCTAAGAACACTGGAGCCCGGATCAATCACGACTTGGGCAGGATTGGAGAAGGAATTCTTGTCCTACTACTTTCCTCCCTCGAAGACAGCAATGCTCAGGGGTGAGATCACATCCTTCCACCAACCCGAGCACGAAGCGCTCCACACATCTTGGACCCGATTCAGAAAAATGCTACGCATGTGCCCTCATCATGACATACCCAAGCATTAATTGGTGAGCGTATTCTATCACGGACTGACACCCACCAACAGGGCTATTGTAGACTCCGCAGCGGGTGAAGATTTGTTTAGAAAGACGGCAACAGTGGCGTATGACATGATTAATAAGCTGGCTAGGAAGAGTGTGCATTGGCAAGAGGAGAAACTCGCTGGCCCCACAAGGCAGCAGGTGTTTGCTGTGGAAGAACAAGAACAAAATCTGAGTGTTGCGGATATAAGTAGGAAGATGGACGTCCTGTTGGCTAGATTCAGCCAACCTCCCACCTGTGTGCACTGTGGCGGTGACCACCATGGAAAGGACTGTCAGGCAGGTAGCCCTTTCGTTGGAGACGGGGTGGAGATGGTCAATTATGTTGGGGGGCAACTGAGGTACAACCAGAACTATAACAACTACAACCCCAACAATCATAACTCCTACAACAACAACAACAACAACAACTATAGGAGGCCTCAGCACCCGAACCTATCTTACAGGAATTCAAACCAGAATGTGCTTCGACCTCCCAGCGGTTTTGTTCAGGAGCATAGAGATCAGGGGCTTGGCATGCCCCCATAGCAACAGCAAAATCAAGGGCCAATGCAACCTCCTAAGGAATCTAACGAGGTGGTTACTCTCTTAAAGGAGATCTCGGCTAGGCTTGCCAATAATGAAGCTTTCTGCAAGGATCTGAGCAATCAGGTAGCCCAGATTAATAGGGACAGGCAAGAAAGGCCACAGGGTTCTCTCCCAAGCACAACGGAGAAGAATCCAAAGATCCTGAGAAAGGATTGAGTAAGGGGGAGAAATCGAGTTCTCCTCGGTTTAAATTCAAAGCTTGAACAATTATTTCTGCAATTTTCTTTTCTTTTTGTTTTGGTTAAATTTGGTTGTTAGTTTTTAATTCGCATTTTTATTACATTGTCAAGTTTTGCACCCCATATTCTCTCTAAAAAAAAACCGCCCAGCTCGTCGAGCTGGGCGCCCTAGCTCGGGCGAGCAGGGCACTGACGCCCTGCTCGCCGAGCTGGTCGGCCGAGCCAGCTGCTCGGTCGACACGGGCTGTTCGGGATTTTTAATTCCGAACTAAAAAATATATATATATATATATAAAATAAAGATAAGGATAGGGGATGACTCATCATCCCCTTCCTTACCTTCTTCTTTCTTTCTTTCTTTCCTTTTTCTCTCTTTTCCCTTTTTCCTTCACAACCTAACCCCCCAAATCCACCATACTAACCCGAATTCAACAAACGAGGTATGAATTCTTACCTATTTTTTATTTCTAACATGCTTCTAGGTTTAGATTTTAGTTTAGGGTGTTAATTTTTGAGATTTGAGATAAACCTAAGTTTTGGGTTTTTCATCTTTTCTCTCAAATAACCTTTTATTTGCTTTTAATTCTTGACATTCTTGCAACATATAGTAACATTATGATTAATATGTGGTTTGGGTATGATTTTTGTTCTTAATTTGTGAATATTTGGAGAAATTGCTCAATTTAGGTAAAATCCTCATTTTAGCTCAAAGTTCAACTATTCAGTTTATAGTTGAAAACTTGCCAATAGAATTCTATATCACATTCTTAACGCATTTTAGTCAATGGGCATCCTTAATTTTGCACGAATTTAGAATTACGGGTAAATTACTTAGGGACTGAAAGCTTATAGTTTTGGTCCCTAAGTTTCTAAACTATGGTTTTACCTATTTAGGGGTTTTTGTTCAACTTTGTGAATATGTTCTAACTAGTCCATTTTTGGTCTATTACTCAGGTACTATGGGTAGAAAAGGCAAGGCGAAGATCACGGTTGATAATGAAGCCAATTCTGACATCGAATTCAGCGACACCCTCCAAGCTAAGTATGACCCACCTTTTGAACTGGTCGATGAGCGAGAGGGACTGTTGTATCATTGGTTTTCTAGGCAAGAACTTGCCACTCTAATCATTGTTGACCAGAAATATCTAGCATCTATAGGTCTGGAAAAGGATTTCAATGAAATCCTAAAATTCCACGGTTGGCATAGACTAGCCACAAAAAGGACCCTAGTGTATTACAACTTCACTGTAGAATTTCTGACCACCTTGAAAAAGGAGCTGCCTGCGGGGTGTGGTAAGCATTCTTTCAGACTGAACGGTAGACCCTATCGTCTCAGTGACACTATGATAGCAGCTTTGATGGGAGTCTATAACCATCCAGAGGCAGTCTCGGGTTTTGAGGAACCCATGACAAAAGATAAAGCTTGGGAACAATTAACAGGCTTATTAGAATTTGACTCCCGCACTGCTAGCCCAGTCCACCTCTTAGACCCATTGTTAAACCTTGTACACAAGTTTGTGGCTCACAACTTGTTAGGCAAAAATGAGAGTAATAAGATCTCAAAGACAGAATTGCTCATACTGTGGTGTGTGGCCAACCATAAACCCGTTAATAATATCAAAGCCATCTTTGAAGGCTTTTCAAGCCAAACAAGTAAAAAACGCGGGTCCATTGGCCTTGGACATTTGGTTACCAACTTCCTTGATAGCCAATTCAAAGCTTTGGACATTCAGGAAGCTGGTTTCTACCCAACTTTGCTTAACTCCACATTTCTAGGGAGATCTACTTCCCATTCAGTTTTAAACAGGAACTCATCTGGAGGAGCAAGCTCTAGCAGAAGGGTGCGAAAAAGAGCACGAAACCCACCACAACAGGGAGAAGAAGAACAGGGAGAATCTGAGGAAGAAGGAACTGTCGCAGCAGGAGACCAAATGGAAAACCAAGCGCCGGGGACGGAGGCCCAGTTCCAAACCATCAACACCATGATGGTAGAAATGAGAGATCTTAACCTACGTACCCTTAACACTGTTCAACAGATGGACCAACGGTTCACTAACTTTGAGCAGAATATGGACCGAAGGCTTTCGGGTCTTGAATACGTAGCGGCAGACTACTGCAAACGCTACAACATGCCTTGGCCATACCCTCCGGCCGATCAGTAAGTTGTCTTCTCCACCCTAACTTTTTACACTTGTTCTTTATGGTTTGTGATGCAATGTTGGAACTTATTGCATATTTTTAGTGTGAGGAGGAGGGGTAGACAAACTTACAAAAATTGTATAATTTTTAAAATTTTTGTTGCGTCGTTTCTAGTTTAGTTTAGGGTTTTCGGGTTTTTTTTATGTTTTCGCATGTTTAGGACCTAAAACCGTGAACCCCCTTTGAATCTAAACTTCGTTATTTGTCCTTGAGGGCTGAGAACCGAATCTAAAATTGCATGACAACTAGTTTAGGTGTAGGACACAATCCTTGTATCTGTAAAAGCATGAGCTAAAGTTTGCATTTAGACCCTACTTTTGAAGAAATGCTAAAATCATTACTTAGGTAGATAACTTAAGAATTGAAGGCATGTGATATTAAACTCGAGTTTGGGGAGAAATAGTAAGCACAAAATTGAAACCCAAGAATTGTGAGTTGAATTTGAGCCTAAGAGCGAACATCAAAAAGCTCTTTTTCTTGACATTTTTGTGTGAATGCTTTGACTTGTGGAAAGATTACAGATTTTGCACCTAATACTGAGTTGAACCTACATGCGATGATTTGAGATGTTAAACGATGAATCAGCCTCATTAGAATTAACCTTTTTATTTACCTTATTTTCTCTTTTTCATCTACTCTAGGAAGCCCCTTTGAGCCTGTATTTTTGTAGTTTGTAGATTTTTCTTTCGTTCTAACCCAATTTTTGCAAACCATCACTTGGTTTGTTACTTAACCCGAGTTTTTGCAAAGCTCACATTGAGCCTTTGTTTTCTTCTAGCGTTTTATCTTTGTTTATGGCATCATAGTAGCAAGCCAAAATGCTAAGAAGTGATTGAGCACTACTACCCAAAAAGAAAAAAAGAAAAAAAAAGGAAAGAAAGAGAAAAAGGAAAAACAGAAAAGAAAAAGGAAAAGAGACGAACAAAAGAAGGAGAACCATATCTCCCAAGTCTTAAAACTAGAACGTCTCAGAAAAATATTTGTGAATAAAAAGCTCAATCACTTCCCAATTTGCTAAAGCCATTTTAAACTTTGTTTTTCTAGCGCTAGAACCCCTAACCCTTGTTGTACCTTTAACCCTCTAACCATATTACAACCCCAATTCGAGGCTATTTTTGATATCATCGGAGTCATACAGCATAGTAGAGGAACTCGGATGAACGTGCAAAATCAACGTAATCCTAAGCAAGAACATAAGCCGAGAGTAAACACTTTAGCCACCAAAATTGTGTGAAATGAGTGAACTACCTATGGTGAGGTGTTTTACTTAGCGATCCCCTCAAGCTCGTTTAATTGAACATGTGTCTTTTTTCTTAAAACATATGACCTATGATAATTGAAATGCGGCTTTTGGATATCGTGTCTCTACTTTGTATTTCCGAATGCATGTAATTACAGATGCTCGAAATTGTGTCAAGCACCTAGTCAAACCGGGAGGTTTTCTAGCTTGCTTGTGATTGCGGGTTTAGTTTTTCAGTTTACTTGGGGACAAGTAAAGTTTTAAGTGCGAGGAGGTTTGATAGGGGTCAAAAACCCTTATCTTTGGGTATGGTTTTAGGACGGTTTTTAGCGTTATTTAGTTAATAAGCGAGCAATTCTCGCATTTAAATGCTTTTGTGTGAGTTAGTTAGAAATTGGAAATGTTTTATTTACTTTTCGTCGTTTAGGCTCGTTTTATGATCAATTTAGGCAAATACGGCCAAAATGGCATGCATATTATAATTCCGTTATCTTTTGAAGCTAATTGATCCGTCAAAAGTCGCACCAAACGAAGCGTTTGCTCAAAATAAGCGATTGGCGGGTCAATTTAGCCTTTGGACTAATGCTATCTGGAGTTTTTGTGCATACGCGGGGATAAGTTCGGGCGAAAAACACACTTTTGGCATTCAGCGACCGCGCAGAGGCGTGCCGGGCAAGACTGCTCGACGAACTGGCCTAATTAGGCCAGCTCACCGAGCAGGCCCTCAGGGGCCTGCTCGGGCGAACTGGCCTTCGTAGGCCAGCTCGCCGAGCAGGCCCTCAGAGGCCTGCTCGCCGAGCAGCTCGCCCTGCTCGGCGAGCAGACCTGTGGGAATTGGTCAAAAAGACCAATTCCGCCCCCACGACTCCACGACCAGCCCCACGACTTCCTACCTACATAAAGACACGAAATAGGTCAAGAAAAGGGCCCGAGCCGCGCCTATAAATAGGATTTTTCCAATGTAAATTAAATATCTTTTATCTTTGTAATTTTCTTAGCTTTCACCTTGAGAAATCCTCTCCACCTCCTCCATATCCTTCAAACCTCCATTGAACACACCTCCGAAGCTCCGCTCACCGAGGATTGCTCAAGCTCCATCCTTAAGTCCTAGGAAGACGCCTACATTGGTAGACAGGTTCCCTGAAAGGGATTTTTCTTCTTTTTTATTCTGTCTAGCCTCTGATCCATGCTATGAATCCTAGGCTCATTGTATCTTCGTGACAATACTTTTCATCTTTGATATATATTATAATTTTGTTTATTCAATTGTTTTATTGCTTTAATCTTTTTCTTACGCTTTGTCTGATTGGTTTAACTCATTCGATAATCCCAAAATTAAGTTGGCACATATTGCGAGCTGAATCTGACCTAGTCAGTGCCTATAGGATTGACGACCCTATAGAAGATTAAGCCCAAATTGCTGAGCCTTAGAGCTAGTTTCGGCCTTACAAGGGAATCACAAACTAGGGACCTCAGGAGGATAGGTAGGGTTAATCGCCTCGGATACAAGTGACTTAGATTAGGTTTTAATTCCGTTGTCTAAACAATCTATTTTCATTATCATCGTATCCCTTCATGTTCCTTCGGATAATTACATTGGTAAAAGATCACCTAGGAGTAGTTTAACTTAATTAGGGGTAGAGTAACTTAATTAGGCGTAGAATAACTTAGTTAGAATTAGACAACTTAGCTAGGAGTAGTATAATTCAACCTAGGAGTAGATTAACTTAAGCAAAATCAAACTCAAAACCCCCAAAGCCTAGATAACACCTGAGACCAAGTAGCTTGATACTTGCAGAAATAAATCCTGTGGACGATACCTGGACTTTTCCAGAATTTTATTACTTGATAACGACGGGGTACACTTATCCCTTAGATCGGCCTCAGCGGCGGGAACCGAACGAAAACATCGTGAAACCGCTGAGGCCCCGTCACTTATCCCACTGCCACGGTTAGATTTTCCACTAGTTTTTATCTATTTCTTTGCTACACAATTATTCATGTTTTCGTCTAATTTATCTATTCATTTGTTAGCTAATGTGGCATATATACTCCCTAATTGTAGAACCCTGCATTGAGGGTCAATTTCCAGAGTAGGAACAAGTTGTTGAGCAATACAATAGTAATAGGGTAGAATATGATGCAACTGCTGGGAGATGGAAGAAGGAGCATGCGATGGGGGCATGATGTGCAAGAGGGAGAGCACTAACCAGTTCCACAACTTGAAGATTAAGTTCCCCTTAGTTTTCAAGTGTGTGAGGCCTAACTTGTTTGTCTAACTTGTGGATATATGTTTTTTTGTAGATTTTGTGTCATACATAACTTATTCCTGTTTTGAAATAGAAATTTATATACTTCCTAATCAGTTCATACCTATTCAAGTCAAAACATAATATTTAAAGCATTGAACATCTATGTTTGGCAAGTAAGCAATTGATTCTGACCTTGCTAGGTGCACCCAACAATTGATGTGATTCTTAGTTTTTCTAGCTTTACAATATCTGTGTTTGAATCCCCTAATTAATGTTATAAAATTCCATAAATTAGGGTATGAATAATAAAACCAATGTATGAAAGATACCTTAATGATAGAAATGATACCTTACAAAACAAACAAACAAACTTAATGGTATTAAAGAGAAAGACAATTAATAAATATGATACTAAGTGTAAAGCATATGAATAGGGTAACTTCACAAAAACAGTTGCCGGAAGTGAAACCTCTTAATACCAGCGAAGCTAAGTTCATACATATATTGAATATCAATGAACATTACAATCCCTGTAAATTTCATAAGGACATGGAATCTGATTTTCATACCTATTCATGTGAAAGTAATAATCCATAAAGTATTGAACATCTATGCATTGATTCTGACCTTGCTAAGTCCACACTCAAATAAAGTACTTAGACCAACATCAACATCATTTATATTCATACACATATTAAATGAACATCTATACTTGTTTAGCATGTTATGCTATACAAGTTTTTAGCCCCAACAACAACAATATATGTTATATACTGAATATCAATGAACATTACAATCCCTGCAAATTTTATAAGGACACAAACTCTGATCTTTCATACCTATTCAAATGAAAACAATAATCCATAAAGTATTGAAAATCTACTCATTGATTTTGATCTTGCTAAGTCCACTCAAATAAAGTACTTAGGCCAACATCAACATCATTTATATTTATACAAATACTAAATGAACATCTTTGCTTGTTTAACATGTTATGCTACACACATGTTTTTACCCCAACAACAACAATATATGTTCAATACAAAATATCAATGAATATTACAATCCCTGCAAATTTCATAAGGACACTGACTTTGATATTTCATACCTATGCAAGTGAAAACAATAACCCATAAAGTATTGAACATCTATTAATAAAAATAAGTTAGAACAATCTTCTCACGTTATATTTTTTAATCAATATTCCCATGTAGATAAGAATTGTTAATATCCCTGCAAATTGATAGGGATAGAGAATAGAATCAGTTCATACATATTCAAGTAAAAACATAATCCCTAATGTTAATAATATTTGCAAATAAAAAGAGCAAGATCTACCTATGTCAGTAGCACCCACAATACCTTCACGAAGTATATTGCCAGTAGAAAGACCCACTTGTAACATGAATTCCAAATGTGAAATCAGTGTATCTAAGAGAAAGACCAACCATTTTCATTGGTAAATCTGATGGTTATTACATATTTGATCAGAAAATCACATACTAAATTAATACGGTGAAATCAGTGCATCTAAGAGAAAGACCAACCATTTTCATTGGTAAATCTAACAATTAATACATCCTTGTTGGAGCAACTCAACAACTATAGCAAGATTAAATATGATGATTATTATAGGTTTGATCAGGAAAAGCTAGATTAAGGAATAATAAAACACTAAAAAATGGAGGAAGAGAACAAATAGAGCTTACCATTTCTACGTTTCGATTTGAGAAACATAGATTTTCATGTAGAAAGGTTCCATGGAGTTAGTCAAAGAGATGGATGAGAGAGCTAAATCCTGAAGCATCAAGCTCAATGAAAAACCTAAAAACCTAATTTACTCTGCAGGTTTTGGTTTATATATGACTGATGAGCTAAAATGTAAAACGTTTGAGTGCGTTAAATTTGGAATAACTTTTGGTTGGTCACGTAACTTATTTCGTTTGCCGCTTTTTTCTTTTGAGACAACGACAGTTATATATACGTCATACCATCTGATGATTATGTATCTTTTCGATTAAAATCGTATTTTTTTGGGGTGACAGACATCTGTCATCGTAACGTGTAATTTAAGGTTGTTTGCACTTAAACTTTTAGATAACATAAATTTAAAATAGTGTCGCGAAAAATATTCAGATGACACGAAAACAAATATCTGTCATATATCTTGTGTCATGTGAAAGGGGAAGTGACATAATGATGACTTTCACATCGTTTGCTTCATTAGACTTGATCTTATTCGGTATTCTACAATCAGATGACTTGTGGCCCATCTCATTGAAGGTGTGGAATTTTCCATTAAATGTTGAGTCTACTTATTCTTCTTGTAGTCTTTATTGACCTCCACTAATACCGGTGAATGATATGAGTTGAATTGATACTATTATTTCTCCAATTGTAAAGTTGCTATCGACACAATAAAACCGGTGAATGATATGAGTTACATTTGATACAGTTTTTCAAATGATTAGGGTGGAAATCTCTTCTTTCTATTTTTACAATTTTATCTATGAAAACGAGATCTGAACTATGTTGTCCATGAGCTAGCTAAGCGGGAACTTTGCGTCACTCATTCTGAAATCCTTTTGGATGTTTTTCCCTTTTTTCCTTTGCAATTGTAGTAGTCACGAAGCTTTATCTTTTTTAATACAAGTCATTTTTCCGTAGTGCATATATATACACAAATAAATAAGAAAATTATAAAAATAAATTTTATAGTTTTTTCGATTTGCAAAAACATTTCATGTAGTTTAAAAGTTTACAATTATGAGTCTGTAGTTTGTGAAATTTGCAGCTAAATGATATAAGTCAATCTTTCAGTTAAATTTGGTTTAGTTAATTAGTAAAGTTAGACCTTCTATTTTGGGTAAATAGTAACAATAACAATTTTTAAAAAAATAATTAAGTTTATAAAAACAACAACAACAAAAAAAAAATACAAATCTTTATTTGCAAACCTTTGAACTACAAAAAAAAAAAAAATATATATATATATATATATTTACAAACCTATCAAATCACAATATTTATATTTTATACTTTTCCGCATATACAAATAAAATGCTCGGTTGATACAAGAATTATTTGTACATATTAAGCCAAAGTTTAGCTAATGGAATCAAAGATTAAGGAGACTCATCTAATGTTCTTATAACTAAACATTAGTGACGATGTGTTCACTAATCAGAAAATGACATTATAATTAGAAATTAAATTATGTTATTGCCAATGATTTAAAATGGCTTGGATATCCCGAATTTAGCCATGGCAAGTTGTTGAAATTGAGTTACCTAAAAACAAAGAGGGTGTTGGATGTTTCTATTGGAATTTATTTCATCAACTTGAAAAGTCGGACTTGAATTCTTCGAAAGAGACGATTTCTATTCATAATTCATCATTATCACTTTTATTATCGTAATTTGTATTTTTTCTTTAATGATTGTGGAACTTTCATTTAGTACTTTTCTTTCTTTAATTAATGCCGGCTTATTATTAGCCTTTCTATATTTTATAGAAAAAATTAACGTCACCATCTTTTTAACAATTTAAAAAACTTTGATACTAATAGGATAAGTATGGTGGTAAAATTAAGATCAATATATTTTTCTTTGGTTAAATAGATTAATATATTAGTATTTGTTATTGCTAATAATGCAGTAGTTACTTTATTTTTCTTGAAAATAGCTTATAATAATTATTTCTTAATTTTTTTGGTGAAATTTATTTCTTAATTTTTATACTGTACTTTACACAAACTAAGAAATACAATTAATGTAAAGTCAAATTAATGAATTTACATTGGATAACTAAAAAAAATTCTCATTCGTATCATGGTTGGTAACAAGTATTAGAATGTTCAAAAACATATGCATCAAGACAAAATATTTAATGCTTCAACCAAAAACCAAACTAATTTTTTTTTTTTAAACTATGATGACTTAGTATTTGGAAAAAAAAACTACTCTTTCTGTCCATAATATTTATCTCTTGAGGTTAAGATACAAGAATTAAGAAATATAATTAATGTTAATTAAAAGACTTTATTACCTTTTTATTAATTTCATCCATTAATTAATTTTTATCTATTTTTAAAATAAAAAAACAACTTAAATAAACGTCAAACACTATAAAATAAAAAAATTTCTCCACAAAGATATGAATTATGAATAAAAATTTCTCAAGCCTCAATTTATATAAAGAATAGCACAAAAGTTAAGCTAAACATTCACCT
Organism: Euphorbia lathyris; assembly: GCF_963576675.1. Lineage (NCBI taxonomy): Eukaryota > Viridiplantae > Streptophyta > Magnoliopsida > Malpighiales > Euphorbiaceae > Euphorbia > Euphorbia lathyris. Next base: position 22,380,626 of record NC_088910.1, on the reverse strand, counting down.
CTTTTTTACCAGGAATAGGCCAGCCGAGTTACCATCACTCGGGGCCTAATGAATGACATTTGCATTGACAAAACTAAGAGACAAGAAGCACATTGTTTTCCATTTTTAGCATTGTATTTACTTGAACAATTCGTATAAGCATTCTTCTATTTTACGCTTTAAATCTCAATCATTGATTCTATTTAAATCTATAATTAATTAATTATTGAGATTAACATAACTTTTAAAAATTGGAACTGAAGATGACAGGTTACAAATCCTTATCTATTAATCAAAACTCTGCAAAATTTAATTAATACATATACATAACAAGACAAACATATTTTAAGAAATTGAAAATCCCCACCACCATCCCCTACTATACAAAATTATCAAGTGGGTTCTGTTCTGGATCAAAATTATAAATATTATAAGAAATAAAAAAACATTTTTTTTTCTTTTCTTTTCTTCAAAAATGAATTAACAAATAACACAGGCATTAGGATCTTCCTCAGCACTTCTAACATAATAGTAAGAAGTAAGATGAGGATTATAAGCCTTGTAAGCCTTAACAAGCTCAGCCACGTCATCTTTAGGTGGATCTTTCTTTTTCTCAGGTTCTTGTTTCTTTGGCTCCTCTTTCTTTGGTTCTTCCTTCTTCTTTTCTGGCTCCTTTGCTGGTCCTACCGTTATTATCTCCGTGTGACACAGCTTTCTCAGTTTACTTACTATACTCACTGGATCAACATCTCCTGTTACTGTCAATTTCATGTCCTTTGAATCCAAAGAGATTGACTCCACTCCTACAAAATTGAAACTTAAATTAAACAAAAACGGACACGAAAGGCCGAAACGCTACTAATTTCTCAAGAGTTGTTTAATTACCTGAAAGGCCTGAAACTTTCTTCATGGCTTTCTTCTTATCTTTCTCATCATGTAATCCCAATTTCAACACTACTTTCTGCAAAAATGAATTAAATTAATATATCAAATATAAAGAGTAGGAGATAATTATCAGCAAAGAAAATAATATAATTGAATATATATATATATATATATATCTTACCTTGGTCATTTTTTTTAAAATGGAAGAAAATTTGCAGATGATGGAAAGAAAATAATAAAATGAAATGAGGTTGAGGCTGAGGCTGATTTTGGTTGTGGAGTGAGAGAGGTTTATTTATATAGGGATAGGAGAGCAAGTGGGTGAAACCCAGAGTGGGGTTGACTCTATGGTCTACCTAATGAAAAGTCCAACTAATGGTTCTTGTTGGAGTGAAACGATGTCGTAGTGAATTATTGAAGTTTGGATTTCTTAATTTCTCTATTTCGTGGAAGGTAATTTTGGAGATTAGGGGCCCAAACGACTCCTGTCAGCAGCATCTTTAGGAAATTATTAATTAAATGTTTTTAAGAGAAAAAGAAAAATATATAATGTTATTAAATGGGTCAAGATTAACGAAGCTTGTATGAAACTCAAGAGTTGAAAGATTCAAGAGTCAGGAAAGGAAGATCTGGTCAATGCCTAAAATGTAAATAAATCAAAAGGGGCTTTACTACTGATTGCCTGGTTGTCTACGTCCACATGGTAAACTTCTAGATCGTTAATGTTAACACTGTTTGCTTAATTAATTATATTTTTTCTTTGGAAAAAATATAAAAAAGAAATTTTGTTGTTTGGTGGATTTGTAAATATAATTGATAGGGTTTAAAAGATATTGCTCTGTTTGATTCAGCTGTTAGCTAATAATTGTTGCGGTTGCTATTAGTTGTTTGCAGTTGCAGAAGTTATTAGCTGTTTAATTACTAGTATTTGGTAAAATTATATTGAACTGTTGTTGTTTGGATTTAAAATGTCTAATCAACGAAGAAATTATAAATGGAAAAATGTGAAAAAATGCCCATAACGTTTACAACTATGAATAATTTTACTCTTAACATTTAAAATTACGCAATTTTACCTATAACGTTGGCAGTTAAGAGTAATTTTACTCCTAACATTGCTAAGTTGAGTCAATTTTAAATAATATTAGAAAACCTAAATATTTTATTTCTTATTCTACACTAATTGCACATATTAGTAGTTCTAAAAAAACAGATTTCATATTTTTTTTTGTGATTTAATAACAAAATTGAAAATTAATATTTATAAATTCGGCGTAATTTTTGAATTTTTTTGTCCAACTCGTACAAAGGACAACATATTTTTTTTTCTTAAAAAATCACAATTAATCATATGTTTGTGATCTGTTACTAACGATGATAAAATAATGCACATGTGAAGTGTAGATGACAATATTCATGACCAAGAAGACAGTTTGATAAATTATTTCCCAAATTTACCAAACTTGTCAATGTTACGGGTAAAATTGTTCTTGACTGCCAACGTTAGGGGTATAATTGCACAATTTTAGACGTTAATGGTAAAATTGCTCCTAGCTATAAATGTTATGGGTATTGTTGCATCTTATCTTATTATAAAATAAAAAATATGTTACACAAATTAATAAAAATAATCTATATAAAAAATTTATTGAACACAAGATAATCTTGTTCTTCTGATAATTATGTTTGTAGCAATATGAATAATGTTAAAAAATAGACATATTTTGTAGAAATAAGAAGGATAATTTTGTCAATAACAAATAACTACAAACATCTGTTTACGAGAAGCTCCAAATAGAAGCTTTTCGTGAAAAGCTCCAAAACGTTGCAGTTTCCAGAAAAAATGCTAAACGTTGCGATTGTATAAATCTAACACCAAACGCTATATGTTTTGCGGTTTGGAGTGAAACGTTCGACGCTTCTCCGAAAATTTGAAACAAACACCCTCATTGTTTATAAATTTAGTTATTTTTTCAAAAATTGTTTTTACGACTATTTATTTTAAAAAAGAGAGATTTGGAGCAATTAAAAAATCGATTTTGTCAAAATTTAAATGACTTGCTTTGTAAATTAATTAAAGTATTATTTGGCTAAAAAAATTAAATCAAATATCTTTTAATTATAAAATTTACAACATATAAACCTCTTATTTACAAACTGAACATCCTATTAAACCAAAAAATTTATACTTTTCTTTTTTATTTCTTTTATTTTCTATTAAAACTATATTTGGTGGTTCCATTATTTTAATTGGTATACGTAGTGTAGTATGTCATGCTGTCTTACAAATGGAGTGTCTTGCACACCATTGGTATCGCCTAACTAATAAGGACAAACTATACAAAAATATATATATATATAAAATATGGTTCCCCAATCATGTTTCTACTCTTGTTAGATCCACTATGTGATAGAAGTCACCATGTAATGTAATGATTGTAATTTAGAGTGATTTTTTCTTTTTTTATCTATGTGTAAATTTTTAGAATTTTTTTTTTTTTTTTTTTTTTTTTGTAAGAAAAGCGTTTCAATTAAAACGAACATAAAGAAAGATCCTGCTCAAGAACGGATATTAGCCAAAACGGTTTTACATTTGAAATAAAGGAATTAGTATTGGAATGGGATTGCCTGACAACTAAATAAGTAGCCTCATTCGTTAATCTAGGAACATATTTAACCGAGAACTCTCGATTGTTTAATAATAAATATCTACAGTCTTGAATAACCGTACCAAAGTCGGATAAGTCAGAATTCGTCTCTGCTGTAGCTTTTACCACATTTAGTGCGTCCGACTCAAACTCAATCTTCGTCCATAACTTTTTTCTTTTTGTTCTTTTTTTCCTATTAAAGATTTGTATGTTTATTACTTTTTATATTAACAACAATTATTTATTTTCAATTATGCTACTTTATAATTAAGTGAAATAATTTTTTTTTACATCATTAATATTTTGATTTGTATTTTTTACCATTTAAAATTTCTGTAATTGTGATATCAACCTTTTCTTTAAGAATTTCTCCAATTAATCAGAGATTGCAAAATATTCTTAGGAGGATCTTATTATTAACCAAGTATGTGTAATGGACTAGTAAAATTATCTACTTATAATAGTAAAATAGCCATATAAACTGCACGGACTAGTGATGCCTCTCTAGTAAGAGAAATGATATAAATGTAACCATATCAGACACGTGGATTATTGGGTAAGGACACTAATCCCAAAAGCAAATGTGTCGACTTGCGCACTTAGCATACACTAAATCTGTGTGGTTCTCTTAAGTGATGCACTTCCAATCTCACCCCTACATGTGTCCTTCAAGTCAGTTAGGACAAAAACATTAGTGTTTTTCAGAAGAAAAAAAAGTGTATTTTCATTTTACTATTTTTTTTTATGTTTTTCACATTTTTTTCCGTCTTTTCGACTTTTTCTATTTTTTTTCCTTTTTCTAAATTTTCTCGTTATTTTAATTTAATATGTGAATTATAATAATATTTTATAATAAAATTAGTTTTAAATTAAAAATGGAAAAGAATAAAAAAATTACATGCCAAAATTTGAATTAAAAACCAACTCAACTCAACCAAATCCAACCCAATATAATCAATCAATCATTTATATGGGTTGGGTTCAACCAAACCCATGGACAAAATCTTTCGAATAAAATTTTATGAGTTGGATTCGACTTGTTTGGTTATATTTAGAGGGTTAATTAATTTTTGTACACTCCTACTTTTCCTTCTAAGCTTTTTAATTTAGGCATATATCACAATGTAGATATCAGTTATCTTTTCAACCTAGTTTTGTAAAGGTTCTTTTCTATCCGACCATGATTCGTTAGCTTTCCTTGGGATCAAATATAATTGTCGGGTTTTTGAGGCACTGTTTCTCGTGGGTTCGCATGAGTAGACTCCGCTAAGTAAATCGTGCTCATGAGCGGCTCGTTTACAAATCGAGTTGAGTCGAGCTGAGCACCGAGCCGCTCATGAGCGGCTCAGTTTATTTACAATTCTATTTTTAAAGGGTAAATTACACTATTGGTACCTAACTATAGCTCAATTCACACTTTGGTACCTAAACTATTTAATCTTTCGTCTATTTGCCACCAGGGGCAACCTATCCCAATGGCAATCTAGCCATATGAAAATGTCCTCGTCCACGTAATATTGTCCTTTCACTCTTCCATTATAATGGATGATTATTGCAAAATACTCATCTTCTAGATGTACAATTAAAGACAACAATAAACTGTATTAATCCAACACTTTTTCATCAACATGTCATAAAAAAAACACAACATTTTCATTCACAAACAGTAAAACAAAGCTTTTTCATTAAAGACAACAATAAACCGTAATAAAACAAAGCTTTTACATGGGAATTCCATAACGATCAAGAATAGCAAATTATGGGTCGTTGCATTTGAAATCACGTAACGAGTGAGAATCGCAAAATATAAAAATAAACCAAAAGGCGAGACTGGAAAAATAAACCAAATAAGAAGAAAGCTAGGTCAAAAACCAAAAAAGTGAGAGAACCATGCATACCCCTTTCAACCCAAACTTTCAGAGATGGTTTTCTTCGACATACGCTTCAGACCTCCTCGTCAATGGTTACTTTGTAATATTCATTAGAAGTCTCAACTGGGTTTCATCGTCTTTGAGAGAACTCAAATGAAAGAATTTGAAGGGAAGAGAGAATGAGAGGCTGTTGGAATGGACTGCAAAAAGGTTAGAGAAACACAATTGGATTGGACTACACAGGAGAGATACTGTTCGAAATGCGTGCTTATTATAAAAGGAAGATAATAAAGTCAATTAGGTCTTTCTACATTTTGCATATTAGGTGGGCCCCGCATTTTTTAAATTAGGAATGGTCAAACAAACAATGACCGGTCATAAACCGAAGGAACGCACTTAATTATTCAGTCATCAATGTTTAGGAACCAAAATGTGAACTGGTTTATCATTCAAATATCATTGGTTTAATTTACTCTGTTTTTAAATCTAACTAGTCGAAAACCCGTGCGATGCACGGGATACGCAACTTTTATATAATTTAGATAAATAAATAAATTGATATATTTACTTTTAAGTAATTTTATATCATAGTATGAGAAATTTTTATATTATGTATATTTGAAATTAATATATATTTTTAATGATAATTCAAATCAAATCAAATTAATTTTGAAAATAATTGATTAATTTTTTTTATAGAATTTTAACTAAAGGTAAATGATTTATTTATTTTTACAAAATTCAATGATTTATACTTTTTAGTAATTTTAATATATTTACATATTTTCTTATAACTGGAATTCTATGAAACAATGATAATAAAATAGGAGATTAATTAAGAAATATATTAGAATATAATAAAAAACCAAAAATTGAATTAGACTACAGTTAAAATTAAATATTATATCTATGATACAAAAAAATTACAATATATGTTAAACAAAAATCGAATTAAACTACAATTAAAATTAAATACTATATCTATGATACAAAAGAATTACAATCTATGTTCAAATAGAAGCAACATCAATATTATGCTATAAACTATTATCATCAATACTTTTCTAATATTGCACATGAAAAAACTTTATCAATTCTATATGTTAGATATAAAGAAAATAAAATTCATAAGAATTAGTTACAAATTCATATTGATGACAATCATTTTGCTTGATGGAATTTCATGATCACCAAGTATTCGAATTCAATTATTCATTATGATACAATAACCCAATATATCCAATTGAATCAGCTTAAGGTGATGATTTGTCCTATTTTTTTATCTCGTAATATCTCATCAAGACATTCAATCAATTTGTTCTTCATTCCTTCACTGTATAGAATATCAGTCACACTCACAGATATCACTTATTTGACTTTATTAATATTTTTTAATAATTATATATTCTTGAATTTTGTAAGTAAGAAAAACAAATAAAAGAATAGAAAATAAAAATGAAGGGACAAAAAAGATAATTAAGAGAAAACTATCTTCCTCTTTTTTTTGGGATAAGTACAAAAAAAAATGCCTGTGGTATACCGGTTTTGCGAACTCGAACCTGTGGTATTTTTTTTTTTTTGCAAACAGAGGTCTGTGCTAAACGCCGTTAGCAAACAAATGCAAAATTGACTAACGGTGTTAAAATTCAAAGAGAAAAGAGTTAATTTGGTCCTTATATTTATTTATTTTATAAATTAACCTCATTAATTATCTAATTATCATAAATAAACCCCAAAATTAAAAATAAAAATAAAAAATACCATCTTCTCCATCCCTTTTTAATTTTTTATTTTACTTCTTCTTCTTCTTCGAATGCAAACTACTAATCAGATCATTTCAATCCTAATCCATATTTCTGAGTTTTCAAATAAATCCATATTTCTGAGTTTTTAAATACCAGAGATTGATAGATTCGTTGAATGAAGATTAACATCTAGCAGATCATAAATGGCTGCACAACAGCAATCGGTTCTTTAAAAACTTACAGAGACCTAACTGATTCCTCCGGAAAACCAATCGGAAGACCACCGAATCAAAATGCATTTTTTCAGCGGAGAAAACAACAAAGTAATTGTTGTCGTATGTGTTGCTGCATCTTCTTCATTATTTGTTAATTCTATTATTCATCTTCGTAATTCTGAATTCGGCTCAGTTTCGCCGTTGAATTTCGCAGATTTGAGATCCCAAAATATATCCACAGATTTGTCACCATATACTATGAAACGTTTCGAACCTTGCTTCCTCCAGAAATACCACGGCTTCAGCTCTGCGATTTTTGTATGGTAAACCGACATGAATACACTCTGGCCGGACCTTGTTATTGTAGTCGGTGTTGAAACACCTTTCCACATAATTTTGATTTGACAAAATTGTTTAAGTATAATTGAAATACATATTCTAAACACACTAAGTTTAAATGCTTTGATTTATTCTACTAATGTGTTTGTTCAATGTTGAGTTAAATTGTTTATAAGACACAAGAATTAAAAGGCCCAAGCCCAATACGGAAGTCAAGGCCCAAGTCAAACAACTCAATACAACTCGGCCCGCGTTTATTAAAACGTTGTCGCTTTGGACAAAACGCAACTCAGCAAGAGAAGGATCTAGAAGACCTTCGGGAACAACTTCAAGATGAAGCTGCTGAGTAGTCTCGACAAAGCGTACAAGACAGCAGTTGGCTAATGAAAACTTCCAGACAAAGTATTTCTACTTTGGGTAAAGTTCAGACGACACAGTATGCTGTCCAGTTGACTTTACCATAAAATGAGAGACAGTCTGCTGAGCTGACCGAGGACAGAAGATACACAATTCTGATTGGCCGAGAGCTCTGAGCAAGTCAGGATGACAACGACAGGTAGCCGTTTCCCTCTATAAATAGTGCCATCAGAAGCTTCATTCAATACAGAACTTGATCAAGCCATTACGCTGACCAAATTTCTACACAAGTTCTGCAAGCAAAGCAAATCTTACACTACAATTCATACATTTGTGTAAAAGTCTAGAGTGATTATTTCAATCGTCTAAAGTGTCTTAGCAAATCATTGTATAGGACAAAACACTTATCATTTCTAGAGATTAGAAAGGAGAGGCTGAGTACTCGGTTATAGTACTCAGCGAGAGATTAGGATTGAGTAGAGGTATAGAGGAAGGTACTCTTGTTATACTCAGTTGCTAAGATTGTAAAAGGTTTGAGGCTCTACCTTTAAAGAGCTCAGTAGAGGATTCGAAATCTCGAAACGTGTTCCGGGGACAGGACGTAGGCTTAGAAGAAGCCGAACCTGGATAAATCTGCTGAGTAAAGTATTTCTTACCTTTAACTCCTTATATATATTGCTTGCTTGAAATAACCAAAAACTGACCAAGTAAATAGGTCAAGTTGAGTTGTGCGCGTTGAACATCTGAGCTCAGGAATAGACTCTAAGTGCTATCTCCTGACTCAAGCTAAGAAACTGACCTAGTCACCAGTTGACTAAGCCAGTATCTTGCTGTTTACTTAGCGCCGCTGTTAAAACCTTTTTCCTTAGAAAAAGAAGTCTGCCCTAATTGCGAAAAAGTTTAAATAGTTCCTAACCCCCCTTGGAACTATACTTGCAACCTTACAAGGGACCAACAAGTGGTATCAGAGCTTAAAATCTCACTGTAAAAGGTCTAACAACCTTGAGCTGATCCCTACCATGGGCGAAAACAGCACTCGGTTTCTCCTTGGAAACCAAACAACTCAGATATTGCCTGAGGGGCTGTCCATTACTAGGCCTCCCCTATTCTTCGGGTCAAACTATACCTTCTGGAAGAATAGGATGAAAAATTTCATTCAGGCTACAAACATGAGTGCCTGGCTATCTATAGTCCAAGGCCCATTTGTACCTGTCGAAGTCGTGGCTGGCCAAACAGTTGTAAAAACTGAGGCCAAATGGAAAGAGGATGATCTTAAGAAGCTCCAAAACCATGCTTCGGCTATCAATATGCTTCACTGTGCGCTCGATGCTGCAGAATATAATAAAATCTCAGGTTGTGAGTCGGCACAAGAGATCTGGAAAAAGCTGGAAGTCACCTACGGGGGAACAAATAAAGTAAAGGAGTCCAAGGTGAATCAGCAGATGAGACTGTACGAGCTGTTCGAGATGAACAATGATGAGGGCATTTCAGATATGAATGCAAGGTTCACCAACATCATTAATGAGCTCAAGAGACTTGGGAAAATCTTCACTGAGGAAGAACAAGTCAAAAAGATACTCAGGAGTCTTCCTAAAGACTGGCAAGCAAAGAAGACAGCGGTTGAGGAAGCTCAGGATTTAACCACCTACAAATATAACGAACTCATCGGCTCGTTGCTGACCCATGAGATATCCATGAAAAACTTTGAGGTGAAGGAAAAATATGAAGACAAGAAGCAGAAATCCCTTGTCATGAAAGCTGACTCTACTGACGGGAGCTCAATTGATGATGAGGAGATGGCTATGTTCACAAGGAAGATGAAAAGGCTATTCAGGAAAAATGACAAATACTCTAAGAAGCCTTACAGAAAGTTTGATAAGTATAAAGCTGACTCAAGCGACAGCAAATACTAAAAGGACAGCTCAAAGCCCATTACATGCTTTGAGTGCCATCAAACTGGCCATATTAAGTCAAGCTGCCCCACACTGAGGAAAGACAAGAAGAGCGGGAAGAAGGCAATGATGGCTACTTGGAGCGACAGTGATGAGTCTTCATCTACAAAAACTGAGGCCACCGAGTCAGCGAAGATATGCTTCATGGCTGACGAACTTGCTGAGCCATGCGTCTCTGAGCATGCTGACCTATCCGTCGCATCAGATGACGAGGAGCAATCAAATGAGGTAATTTCTCTTCCCCAGCTCAGAAACGATATGGTTAATTCCCTGAGTGATCTCTACACACTTGTCAAGAAGTGTAATAAGAAAGTTAGAGCACTCAGCAGGCGCTGTGACGAAGTGGAAGAGGTCAAACTGAGTGACCTTAGATTCCTTCTTCAGGACAATTCAACTCTGCATGATAACATGAAGATCATACATGAGTCTGTCTCTGAAGTCCAGTCAGTTTCAAAGAAACTGAGAAAGAACGTCACAAATATCCAGAACCAACTAAAGGTTCCAAATAAAAGAAACAGTCCTCTGAGAACTCAGTACCAAGGTACTCAGCAGAGATGGAATCCCCAGCGAAAAGTCCAGTGTGACTTTTGTGGGAAGTTAGGACACACCACTAAGGTGTGCTGGCACGCTCAGCACTGGGGTGCTGACAAGTCAGTGAAACATCCTAAACAGAAGGTCAGCTGTGACTTCTGTGGAAAGAATGGCCATACTGTCCATGTATGTCGCCATAAAATGAAATATGATGCTTTACCTGTTGCACCTAACAAGCAAGGACCCAAAAAGAATTGGGTACCTAAAAGTAACTAGTTACAATGTATGTAAGCCTGAGATGTGCCGAGAAGTCAAAGATGTGGTATATTGACAGCGCATGCTCAAGGCATATGACGGGTGATGAAACTCAGTTCATCATGTTTGAACGTAAATGAGGAGAAAGTGTAAGTTTTGGAGACAACAAGAAGGGAAAGATAGTAGGGTTAGGAACCATCGGAGGTAATCCTACTATTGAATCTGTCTCCCTAGTCAGCGGACTCAAATATAACTTACTCAGCGTAGCTCAACTATGTGACAATGGGAGAAAAGTTATATTTGATGCTACTGGATGTAAAATATACGAGGGTAAAACAAATGAGTTAATATTAACTGCCCCTCGAATAGATAATGTCTTTATGCTAGACTTAGAGAAAAAGTTTTCAAAAACTGTGTGCTTGGTATCAAAGGAAGAGAATTCCTGGCTATGGCACAGGAGACTTGGTCATGTAAGCATGAACCTCCTGGCCAAACTAGCAAGAAAGCAATTGGTTGAGGGACTGTCTGAACTTAAATTTGAAAAAGATCAATTATGCCACGCTTGCCAAGCTGGAAAACAAACCAAACAATCTTTTCATAGCAAAAATATTGTCTCAACTAAGCGTCCGTTAGAGTTACTACACTTGGATCTCTTCGGTCCAGTCCAGCCGCTGAGTCTGGGTGGAAGAAGATTTTCCTTGGTCATTGTAGATGACTTCTCTTGGTATACGTGGGTCATCTTGCTGACCAGCAAGGATGAAACGTTTGAGACATTTTCAAATTTGGTTAGAAAAATTGAAAATGAAAAAGACCTAAAATTAGCTCACATCCGTAGCGATAATGGTGGAGAATTCAAAAACCAAAAGTTTGTTGAATTATGTGAAGCCAGCGGCATTGACCATAATTTTTCTGCTCCTAGAACACCTCAACAAAATGGGGTTGTAGAAAGGAAGAACAGAACTCTGGTTGAAATAGCCAGGACAATGCTGGATGAGCATAGGCTTCCAAAGTATTTTTGGGGAGAGGCTGTTAACACAGCGTGCTATATTCTTAATAGGGCTCTAGTTAGACCTATACTCAAAAAAAAACCCCTATGAACTTTGGAAAGGACGAAAGCCCAATATTGGATACTTTCGTGCCTTTGGCTGTAGATGTTTTATTTTAAATACCAAAGATAGCTTAGCAAAGTTTGATTCAAAAGCTGATGAGGCTATCTTTTTGGGCTACTCAACAAACAGCAAAGCATACAGAGTTTTTAATAAGCGAACTCAAGTTTTAGAAGAGTCAGTACATGTAGAGTTCGACGAAACTAACCTTGCAGGTAGATACCAGCCGCTGACCGAAGATGATCCACACTTAGTAACCACCGCTGACCAAGAACCAGCTACTGAGTCATTCACGAAAAGGCTGACAAAGAGTAAGAGTGAACCTAAGATTACTTTTACTGACCCATCTACTTCTGCAGAGATTGTTGAAACACAGACATCACAAGACATGAATCTACCTAAAGAGATAAGGATCCCAAGAGGGCACTCAAAGAGTGCGATCCTTGATTCTGCTGGGAATACCCTGATGACGAGGAATCAACTCAGGAAGTACCTCAGCAATGTTGCTTTCGTCTTAGTTCAAGAACCGAAGAATTTCGCTGAAGCTGAGTACGATGAATTCTGGATGAACGCAATGCAAGAGGAGCTCGATCAATTCAGAAGAAATGATGTATGGGAGCTAGTGCCTCATCCAAAGATTCAAAAGACCATTGGAACAAGATGGGTCTTCAGGAACAAGATGGATGAACAAGGAAATGTAGTCAGGAACAAAGCAAGGCTTGTAGCTCAGGGCTACAGTCAGCAAGAAGGTATTGACTACGGTGAGACCTTTGCCCCAGTGGCAAGGCTAGAGGCAATTAGAATTCTATGTGCATATGCATCTTACATGAACTTTAAATTATTCCAAATGGATGTCAAAAGTGCATTTCTTAATGGAGTTATAAACGAGGAGGTTTATGTTAATCAACCTCCAGGTTTTGAGGACCATAAATTCCCTAACCACGTTTATAAACTCAAAAAGGCTCTGTACGGCCTCAAGCAAGCACCACGTGCTTGGTATGAGAGGCTGACCAGTTTCCTGCTGACTAGAAATTACGTCAGGGGTAAAGCTGATACAACCTTATTCATTAAGAGAAAGGGTAAAGATACCCTGCTGGCCCAAATTTATGTTGATGATATAATATTTGGTGCAACTAACGAATCAATGTGCAAGGAGTTTAGCAAACAAATGCAGACTGAGTTTGAAATGTCCATGATGGGAGAACTCAACTTCTTCCTCGGTCTTCAAATTAAACAAGGAAAGAATGGCATCTTCATCAGTCAAGCCAAATATGCCAAGGAGATATTAAAGAAATGTGACTTGGAGAATTGCAAGCCAATATCCACTCCTATGGGCACTGACACTGTCCTCTGCGCTGACGAGAATGGTAAGTCAGTAGACAGCAAATTATATCGAGGTATGATAGGCTCTCTACTTTACTTAACAGCCAGTAGACCGGACATTCAGTTTTCAGTATGCTACTGTGCTAGATATCAATCTAACCCTAAGGAATCTCATTACATTGCTGTAAAAAGAATCCTTAGATATTTGCAAAGCTCAGTGAAGGCAGGTTTATGGTATCCCAATACTCATGATTTTACACTCATCGGATACACTGACGCTGACTATGGATGGGATAACCTGGAACGTAAAAGCACCTCTGGAGGATGTCACTTCTTAGGAAGCTGTCTTGTATCCTGGTTCAGCAAAAAGCAGGCATCAGTAGCCTTGTCTACCACTGAAGCTGAGTACATTGTTGCTGGTCATTGTGTTGCTCAAGTCCTATGGATTAAGCAACAACTTGAAGACTATGGTGTTCAAACAAAGACAATTGAAGTCAAATGTGACAATAAAAGTGCAATTGATCTTTCAAAGAACCCAATTCAACATAGCAGAATGAAGCATGTCAGCATCAGACATCACTTCATTAGAGACCATGTACTCAAAGGTGAGATCAAGCTGACCTTTGTCCCAACGGACGAACAGCTTGCGGATATCTTCACGAAGCCAGTGGCCCGTGAGCAGTTCAGCATACTGAGAGAAGCAATTGGTATGTTTAATCCTCTTCAGTAAAATTCCTGTACTAAATGAATATGCATGCTGAGTGAATTATTATGCTGAATGATTGGTTTTGCTGAGTAACTCATAGAAATTGATTGAACATCAAATACTGAGTAAACTTGCACACTGAATAAGTTAGTTTAAACTTAAACTTAGAAATCATCCCTTTATGCAATACTGACCACTCAGAATATCAAACGATTAGTATTCTAAACGCTGAGTGTTAGATCCGTTAGAATAAATGCAATAGCACGCGTATAGCCCTAGGATGACGTATACGCCGTATGTGTCATAAATGCCAGGATCTTTGTCGGTTCACAATCCCAAGGCAAAACTGACACATGGATTCGATTAGATCCACACCACACCTTACCTCTATAAATAATGGCTAATTCCCCATTTTTTATTCTTTACGCTTATCGAACTCTAAGGCAAAGAAATTCTTTCTCTCTAAAAACCCCTCTAAGCTTTCCCATCCTCAACAATGACTAAGGTTTCTTACAACATCTCCGGTGCTGGCCACTCCAAGCCTAGCTCCGATGACACTTCCAGGCAAACCTCTGTGCCGGAACCTACCAAAGTCACCTCGCCGAGCAAAGGAAACGCTGGCCAAACCTCTGGTCAGGGAAAGCCTGTAAAAGTCAGAACCTACTCCAAGGTCTTTGAGAATGTCCGCGAATGGAAAGTTGAGCCCTCAAGATGGGTATCAGAAAACTTTGTACAAAATGAACAACCCTTCTGCGAGTGGATTTCACAAAATGGCTGGATGGAGCTGTTTTCAGTTAGGGATGACACCTACCCTAACCTGGTAAGGGAGTTTTATCACAACCTCCGCGTTGCAAATGACAACACTGACTATCTGTGTACAGTGGTGAAAGAGAAAACCATCTTCATCAACCCTATCTACTTAGGAAATCTTCTCAAATTAAAAACTGAGGGAGCAAGGCTGATAAGATCTGGAGATCAGGATGGCACTGGGTATGCACATAACTTCTGCAAACCTGAGGGCCACTCAGGAGAAGTCTCAGCTTCATCTATGGGTTAGCACCAGAAGATGGCTCATTACTTGCTGACCTACTTCATCTACCCGAAGATCAACTGCACTACATCAGCAACAAACTTCGAGCAATGCTTTATATGGCATATGCTGACGTACACACCGATCAATATGTCAGTCTTTCTTATCGCTGGCTTCCTACGCAGCTCTGGTACGCTGAGGCTAGGATCAATCATCACCAGAATCCTCATTGACCGTAAAGTTGATCTCAAAGGTGAGGAGAAGACTCGAGGATCTGAGATAACAGCTGCCTTGCTGAGAGCATTAAAATTTGGACAGCCTTTGAAGAAAGGTAAAGCTGCTGCTGCTGCTGGACAAGCTGAGGGAACTGCTCAGCCAAAGAAAGGGAGAAGGACTAAGGCCCCAGCTTCCCGCAAAAGAAAAACTGCTGAGACTCCTTCCAAAAATGTTGAGTCTCCAGTAAAAAGGCAGAAGTCAGCTGGTAAGTCAGCTGAGAAACGAAGCAGGCAAGGTGAGCCTGGAACTGAGGAAACTGCTGAGCAACCTCAGAAGAAGCAGAAACCTTCTACACTGACTCCCCTCAATGCCATACCTACAGACTTTGTTGTACCGGGTGACTCTCACTTCACCCAGTGTCAAGGTACAATAGCTGAGTCCGAAGAACATGAGGTACAACTGGATGATCATTTCATCTCACAAGTTGAGGAAGAACTTGATGGTGACAGTACCGAAGAAGCAGAAGAAGAGGCCAGCGGTCAGGTTGACGCTGAGGACTCTGAGGCGACAGCCAGCGAACATGAGACTGAGCAGGCCAATGCTGGGTTTGCTGCTGGAGAGGAGCAAGTACTTGATCAACACAATGTTGATCCAGTCCAATAACAAGCTGACCAGCCTCATGATGAGCAACACGAATCTTCTCCTTCTCACTCAGGAGATCCTAGTCAAACTGTCACTCCACCTCGTAGAAGAAGAAAGTTGGTTAAGGCCAATGAGAAGCCTGTCAGTGAAGATTTTGTGCCACCACCAACTCTTCCTGACTTTGTCATCTCAAAGACAACTAAGGACCCCTCTACAGTCAAGCTGACATTTTTCAAACGCCAACAACCTTCTACTGCTTCAGCGTCCTTAGAAAAGCAAGCCTCTGTTTCTTCTCAACAGGAACATGCCGACCAAAATGCTTCCGCCACCTCAACCAGTCAGGTTGAGCCGATTACTGTGAATGCTATTTCTTCAAGCATGGTGCTGACTACACACACTTCTGCCGTCAGCACAGACAGTATTCGGATTACCACTTCTCTAACTCAACTCTCTGCCGATCAATCAACTATACCTAAAACTCAAGTGCAGATTGAAAATGCTATTCCAGTCACTGACCAGGTCACTCCTTTCACTCCTCTTCCTTCCGGTCACACTGATGTCCCTGAAGGCTCTCAAAGCTATTTGAATGCCTCTGAGTCCGGCAAAA
The DNA here is from genome assembly GCF_963576675.1 of Euphorbia lathyris. NCBI lineage: Eukaryota > Viridiplantae > Streptophyta > Magnoliopsida > Malpighiales > Euphorbiaceae > Euphorbia > Euphorbia lathyris. Next base: position 22,364,219 of record NC_088910.1, on the reverse strand, counting down.
AGATCATTGACTCAGTGCAAGCGTTGATCAGAGACCTTCAACAGTCCACCCCTCCTGCTGTTGGGTCTTCATCTATTGAGACTACTCAGCTCTCCCAGGTCACTCAGCTTCTCAACGAAGTTAAGGGACTCAAGGACTTGCTGAATCTCATCATTTCTTTTCAAGCACAGCAAGCCAAGCAGGATTCAATCGCCAAGCTGGCTGAGATCCAGCTGACAACCGTGCAGTACTTGACCTCCTTACAACAACAAATCCAGAACCTGTCAGCTGTGAACCCCGACCATGCCACTTCATCTGAAGTCAAGATGCTCTTTGCTCAGCTTCACACTGAGCAACTCAACACCAATGAGCAAATGGTTTCTTACAATCAGTGCTCAGTAGAGCAAATTGGTGAGGCTATTCGCTTACTTAATCTGAATAAGCAAGAGATGGATACTAACGCAATGAAACAGAATAAGATGCAGTCTATCATACAACAAACCTTCAACCACATTCGTCATAACAATATTCAACGTCAGTATTACGACACAGTCCTCTTAAAGACCTTTCACCAAATCTTTGCTGGTCTTACTGAAGCTCTCATCTGGCAAGGCAAAGCTCAAGCGTTTAGCGTAACCATGCTCAGTGCTGCTAAACTCAATGTACCCAAAGAGGTATCAGCTGATGGAGTTGCAATTTTTGATGGCGTCAACGAAAGCGCTGAGAAACTTAAGGAGCTGTCTAAAGAACTGACTCGAGCTGTCTTAACTGATGCTTTCAGACTTCCTCCTCCTGATGCTGACAAAACGGGGGAGAAAGAACAAGCAGCTAGAGCTCAGCATGAGCGAAGTCAGTCTCAACACAAGAAAAAGAAATAGATAGGCTAGCTCAGTATAGACTAAGTCAGATGTAATCTATATGCCTTATCTATAAGTTTTGTTGTGTAACCACCGACTACTATCAATATATCATATCTGCATCTTTTATTCCTATTCCTGAGTTATGATATATGTTAATATATGTTACTGTGTACTGAGTCATTACGTATCTTCAATTAAATCAGCTATGTTTTATACTTATAGATCTTATTGACTGAATCAAATGCTGATAACATGTTTGACATTGTCCTATGTGCTTATAAAACATTGTTTGTTAAGAATCCATTGAACAACAAATTACTCAACGCACTCTATATGATTAAACCTTCCGCTTTATACTGAGTAAATAGAATATCTTTAATAAGCTGACCTATATCTAAAAACTGACCTTAGACTTACTCAATTAAACCTTTAAATGTTTAGAGTAAAACTAAGTTAGTAGCTCAACCCTTACGGGGGAGTTTGCTAAGTATAATAGGTCAACTATCATGGGGGAGCTCAATACTGAGTTCCTCGCTGAATAGTTTTGCCAACATCAAAATGGGGGAGTTTGTTGAAACACCTTTCCACATAATTTTGATTTGACAAAATTGTTTAAGTATAATTGAAATACATATTCTAAACACACTAAGTTTAAATGCTTTGATTTATTCTACTAATGTGTTTATTTAATGTTGAGTTAAATTGTTTATAAGACACAAGAATTAAAAGGCCCAAGCCCAATACGGAAGTCAAGGCCCAAGTCAAACAACTCAGTACAACTCGGCCCGCGTTTATTAAAACGTTGTCGCTTTGGACAAAACGCAACTCAGCAAGAGAAGGATCTAGAAGACCTTCGGGAACAACTTCAAGATGAAGCTGCTGAGTAGTCTCGACAAAGCGTACAAGACAGCAGCTGGCTAATGAAAACTTCCAGACAAAGTATTTCTACTTTGGGTAAAGTTCAGACGACACAGTATGCTGTCCAGTTGACTTTACCATAAAAGGAGAGACAGTCTGCTGAGCTGACCGAGGACAGAAGATACACAATTCTGATTGGCCGAGAGCTCTGAGCAAGTCAGGATGACAACGATAGGTAGTCGTTTCCCTCCAACGGTTATTTCGAAATTCGAAATGACCGATGCCCAGACGTCTCTATAAATAGTGCCATCAGAAGCTTCATTCAATACAGAACTTGATCAAGCCATTACGCTGACCAAATTTCTACACAAGTTCTACAAGCAAAGAAGCAAAGCAAATCTTACACTACAATTCATACATTTGTGTAAAAGTCTAGAGTGATTATTTCAATCGTCTAAAGTGTCTTAGCAAATCATTGTATAAGACAAAACACTTATCATTTCTAGAGATTAGAAAGGAGAGGCTGAGTACTCGGTTATAGTACTCAGCGAGAGATTAGGATTGAGTAGAGGTATAGAGGAAGGTACTCTTATTATACTCAGTTGCTAAGATTGTAAAAGGTTTGAGGCTCTACCTTTAAAGAGCTCAGTAGAGGATTCGAAATCTCAGAACGTGTTCCGGGGACAGGACGTAGGCTTAGAAGAAGCCGAACCTGGATAAATCTGCTGAGTAAAGTATTTCTTACCTTTAACTCCTTATATATATTGCTTGCTTGAAATAACCAAAAACTGACCAAGTAAATAGGTCAAGTTGAGTTGTGCGCGTTGAACATCTGAGCTCAGGAATAGACTCTAAGTGCTATCTCCTGACTCAAGCTAAGAAACTGACCTAGTCACCAGTTGACTAAGCCAGTATCTTGCTGTTTACTCAGCGCCGCTGTTAAAACCTTTTTCCTTAGAAAAAGAAGTCTGCCCTAATTGCAAAAAAGTTTAAATAGTTCCTAACCCCCCCTTGGAACTATACTTGCAACCTTACAAGGGACCAACAGTTGGATCATCGGATAATTTGTCACCGGAGGTGAAACAAGCAGGGATTCCGATTTTGAACTCAACAACGGCGAATCAGTTTTCTCTCGATCTAGAACAGTTTGGATTAAAAATAAATGGTTTATTAGATTTCAAAAAGTTGGAAACCAGAACTTCACGAGGCTAGCATTCAAAATTCTATCAATCACTTGTTACAGGAATTATGTTGATATTGAATTTGAATTTCATATGTAAGAGCAATTTTTTGAATTTTTATGATATTGAATTTGAATTCCATCTCTCATTATTTCATTTAGAGCAATCTTTATGATCCTTTGATTTTGAAATGTGACGTGTATTAATTTTTGACAGAAGAAAATAGTGAAACCGAGCAGAGAAGATGAGCTAGAACAGGGACTAGCAATAGCTCGAGCTTCGATTCATAAGGGAGCTTCATCAGTTCGAGAACTCTCACTTAAGAAGAAGAAGAAGAGAGGAGAGAAAGAAGAAGAGAGAGAAAAAAGAAGTAAAATTAAAAATTAAAAAGGGATAGAGAAGATTGTATTTTTTATTTTTATTTTTGATTTTGGGGTTTATTTGTGATAATTAGATAATTAAGGGGGTTAATTTATAAAATAAATAAATATAAGGACCAAATTAACTGTCACGTCCGTATCTAAATTTCTAGAATTTATATCTTGATATTAGTATATATTATATTTATTAGGTATGTGATATTAATTTGGTGCTATAGAAAAAGTTTGGAGTTAAATTGATGATTTTATGTGTAAAGTAAAAGTTTAGGATAATTTTTAAAAGATTATAGAAAGATGGAGGATCAAATGTGATATTTACTAAATTTGGATATATATATATATTCGAAATCTGGGAGGTGGTGCATCCTTATCTCATTCCCTTTTTCTTTTTCTTCTTATTTCTTCTTTATCTGCATATTCATCGTTCCTGAACCGTTTCTTCACCGTTTTTTTGATTTACGGATATTCGACCGTCCGAATCACTCGAAATTGAAACCATAGTATCCTTATGCATAGATCTAAGTCCTAATCGAAGAGTTTTTGAGTTTCGACAATGTTTGGAGGGAAACGTCTTAGACAGAATTTAGCGGCTCATCGATCGGGTGTATTTTGTTCAATTGGTGACCAAGATAAGTAACTATCAACTATATTTTGAGTTTGATGTATATAAATATATATATAATCAAAGAATTTTTAGAAATTGATATTTTAAGGTTTTGCAGGAATTTTGTAAAATTGGACGTTTTCACGATTTTGCTTTTTATTGTGAAATTATGGTTTCAAATGAAGCTATTGACTATGCTTCTATGTGAATTTCAGATTTTACTTGATTATGTTGATTTAAGGTTTCATTTGGTTGATTTACATATGTATTTTAAGGCTTAATTTGGTTGATTTACATATATACATATATGTTTTTGGTTTCAATGTATATATATATATTGAACAAAATGAATTTGATGATTTCTTACGAATTGTTTTTGGATTGAGAAATCTGTTGCGGTTATTGTTGTTATTATTTTGGATTGAAGTCCAAATATGATTTTTATGATACAAAAGGGCTAATTGAAGCCAAATGATTTATGGTTATGAAATAGTTTGGAATTTGATTGTGAAAGAAAATTTGAGCACGTTATGATTTTATGATTTTATATCCATCGAGAGTTATCCGGATCGGTGGTTTTTTATTTGAAGACCATGTTCAGTGAGGGACATGGCCTGTGTACACAGTCTAAAGACCTATTGGGTATGGCAGTGAAGTGTTGGGTAAGACCATATGGGATAGGCAATGTTAAGAGACGTCTCGACTATATATGTGGTTATGGATTGATACTTAAGGGGAGAAACTCGATGGTGGATACAATGTTTTAAGTTCATTTGGATTATGTTTTCGGTTATGATTGATTTTGATATAAGGTTTTGAGCTCAAAAATGGATACAAGATTATATATTTTTGGGTTTTGGTTTAGTACTTTGACTATATTATGAACTTAAGTTTTGAATATATTTTATAATGTTTTGATTAAATCCCTTTATAAATGTATATATGTAGCTATGTTAAGTAAAGTTGGTTTTTATAGTTGATAATTTCTTACTGAGATTTTTGTCTCACGTTTTTAAATGTTTTAATGTTTTTAGGAGAGAAAGTACATGATAGAGAGAAGGTTACCGACCGATTAGGCAAGGATCGGAAGTTGTTGCTTATTGTTAGAATTATGTTTAGAACTTTGGTATTACAATTGTAATATAATGATATTTGGATAAATTGGAGATTCCTAAGTATTGATTATGATCTTTCTATTTCACGCCCGATACCGATTGAGGTCGTTTAGGGTCGGGTGTGACAGTTTGGTATCAGAGCACTAGGTTAAATTCTTCGGACCTACGGTTGATAGTAATTGAGGAATATCGATATTTGATGATAGCTAAGAAATAATCGATAGTAATTGAGGAATATGGATAGTTGGTGATAGCTAAGCAATAATTTGGAATTTTTCGATGATTGAGTAACTAGCTAATGAGGTCGAAATGAGATTTCATGGTTAGTAAAATATGGGGTGTTTGAAAATTAGTAAATTATTTGATATTTGGTGACATGGGTTACATATATGATCTTAAGTATGACTTGGAGTTGCTATTTGAGAGTTTAATAGTTAGCTTACAACCATATATATATGAAATATGAGTAAATTATAACTTTGAGCTAGAGATATAGAGAATCGTTTATATAGGTGCTGCTGAAGAATCAGATTTGTATATGAATATTATGATGCATTTTTCGACCAGATAGAGGCCGAATCTGTCATAGAGTCCTAAATGAAAGTTCTTTATTTTTTTTCTTACGTTTCCAGAGGTTTTGGAATCGCCTTAATCAGACTCCGTATGAAAAAGTTATGCTGAAAACGGCATATGTTGGTCATTTTAGCGTTAAACCAGAATTTGGTTTTTGCTTTGATTTTTCTCCTTATTTGAGAGACATTGCTACTGGTTTACAGGATAAGTTGGTCTTCTTAGAAATATAGAAGATTGAGGAAATGATAAAGTGATAAATTGAAGATAATAGATATGGGATTGAGAAAGATAAAATGTGGAGGTTTCATTTAATGGGTTTGGAAGTTGATTAATGATTGTGAGATTATTATTGGTGAACTTCAGTGGGTTGAGGTTAGAGTTATATAAATAATGGTTAGAGAGATACCGATGTTAGTGATCAATGAGAAGTAAAGTGGGAGAATATATTTGATGTTTGAGGAAATAGTTAAGATATGAATTTTGAAGACAAATTTTGCTGATCATAAGCACAGTTTGAGGTAGGAAATTAAGAGATAATATACGAGGATATATATGATGATAATTGAAATTTTGTAGTACAGATATTGGTAATAGAAATTATTTTTAGTTGAAGTTTGTGTGATTATGGTTTAAGTTTATCTAACGATCAAATTGAGTGTTTATAGGTCAAATAAGAAAATCGAATGATATTATAGATTTATTGACTTTTATGGGTGTAAAGATATTATTTGGAGTTTGAAGAAAAAAAACATTGATTATCGTAATTTAGGTACTCTATATTCCTTGACTATATATTTTGGAGAGATGGTTGAAGTTTATTTGGTTGGATTGATGGTATATATAGTGGTGATTATAAGAAAAAAAATAGCATGTTAGCTTAATTGATTTTGAGGAGTTAAGTGGAGAATTATAAGAGTAATGTTGATATTAAGATTTTATAGAATGACTCTTATTGATAGGAAATTGTATCATAATAATGAGGTTTATATTGAGGATGTTGATGTTGATGTTTATGAAATGACTCTTATAAGAGTAATGGTGATGTTGATGCTAATGATTGACGATTATAATATAAATAATGATTGGAGTGAAAAATTATAGATATAAGTATTATTATTATTATGAAGTAAGATTATATGCTGATGCAAATCATTGATTCAGATTATTTGAAGTTTAAGAAAAATATAATATCACGCATATTAGCGGTTTAAAAGTGATATTTTTGAAGTCTGTAGAACTTGGAGATAGGTGAAATATATATTTGATATATATGCAATTGATGGAATCAATTGTGAGTTAAATTTATTAAAGTGAGATTTGGTGTATGTTAGGAAGATATGAATGATATTTGAAGTTTTATTGTGGATTATGGCGATGGAATTAACTAGGTTGAAATTGAGAGTTACTAAGAGTTATGTATTAATAATTGTTATAGTGATGTGGATATGGATAAATGATGGAGTTAATGGAAGGAAACATTAGAATTTATGGTCTTATGATTATGAGGAATCTTATAATTTGAAAATGGTTTCGGAAGGAAATTAAGATAGACTAGAGAATATGAATTTCGTGGACGAAATTTTTTAAGGTGGGGAGAATTGTCACGTCCGTATCTAAATTTCTAGAATTTATATCTCGATATTAGTATATATTATAATTATTGGGTATGTGATATTAATTTGGTGCTATAGAAAAAGTTTGGAGTTAAATTGATGATTTTATGTGTAAAGTAAAAGTTTAGGATAATTTTTAAAAGATTATAGAAAGATGGAGGATCAAATATGATATTTACTAAATTTGGACAAACATATATTCGAAATCTGGGAGGTGGCGCATCCTTATCTCATTCCCTTTTTCTTTTTCTTCTTATTTCTTCTTTATCTGCACATTCATCGTTCCTGAACTGTTTCTTCACCGTTTCTTTGATTTACAGATATTCGACCGTCTGAATCATTCGAAATTGAAACCATAGTATCCTTATGCATAGATCTAAGTCCTAATCGAAGAGTTTTTGAGTTTCGACAATGTTTGGAGGGAAACGTCTTAGACAGAATTTAGCGGCTCATCGATCGGGTGTATTTTGTTCAATTAGTGACCAAGGTAAGTAACTATCAACTATATTTTCAGTTTGATGTATATAAATATATATATATAATCAAAGAATTTTCAGAAATTGATATTTTAAGGTTTTGCAGGAATTTTATAAAATTGGAGGTTTTCACGATTTTGCTTTTTATTGTGAAATTATGGTTTCAAATGAAGCTATTGACTATGCTTCTATGTGAATTTCAGATTTTACTTGATTATGTTGATTTAAGGCTTCATTTGGTTGATTTACATATGTATTTTAAGGCTTAATTTAGTTGATTTACATATATACATATATGTTTTTGGTTTCAATGTATATATATATTGAACAAAATGAATTTGATGATTTCTTACGAATTGTTTTTGGATTGAGAAATCTGTTGCGGTTATTGTTGTTATTATTTTGGATTGAAGTCCAAATATGATTTTTATGATACAAAAGGGCTAATTGAAGCCAAATGATTTATGGTTATGAAATAGTTTGGAATTTGATTGTGAAAGAAAATTTGAGCACGTTATGATTTTATATCCATCGAGAGTTATCCGGATCGGTGGTTTTTTATTTGAAGACCATGTTCAGTGAGGGACATGACCTGTGTACACAGTCTGAAGACCTATTGGGTATGGCAGTGAAATGTTGGGTAAGACCATATGGGATAGGCAATGGTAAGAGACGTCTCGACTATATATGTGGTTATGTATTGATACTTAAGGGGAGAAACTCGATGATGGATACAATGTTTTAAGTTCATTTGGATTATGTTTTCGGTTATGATTGATTTTGATATAAGGTTTTGAACTCAAAAATGGATATAAGATTATATATTTTTGGGTTTTGTTTTAGTACTTTCACTATATTATGAACTTAAGTTTTGAATATATTTTATAATGTTTTGATTAAATCCCTTTATAAATGTATATATGTAGCTATGTTAAGTAAAGTTGGTTTTTATAGTTGATAATTTCTTATTGAGATTTTTGTCTCACGTTTTTAAATGTTTTAATGTTTTTAGGAGAGAAAGTACATGATAGAGAGAAGGTTACCGACCGATTAGGCAAGGATCGGAAGTTGTTGCTTATTGTTAGAATTATGTTTAGAACTTTGGTATTACAATTGTAATATAATGATATTTGGATAAATTGGAGATTCCTAAGTATTGATTATGATCTTTCTATTTCACGCCTGATGCCGATTGAGGTCGTTTTTCTCTTTGAATTTTAACACCGTTAGTTAATTTTGCCTTTGTTTGCTAACGGCGTTTAGCACAGACCTCTGTTTGCAAAAAAAAAATACCACAGGTTCGAGTTCGCAAAACCGGTATACCACAGACATTTTTTTTTGTACTTATCCCTTTTTTTTCAAAAATAAGAGAGAATGTAAGATATAAGCATATAAAGAGGAGAGTGGAAATATTTTTTACCCATTAATTAAATTTTTTATTTTTTATTAATGAAGTATTAAGTTAATAAATTAATTTTAGTTAAATAAAATTAAATCGCAATTGTAAACACTCAGTACAAAAAAAACGTTTTATAATTAATATGTGAAATTGATTCTATTAATTAGAATTATTATGCTCAACATTTGAGAATTTAAAAAGATTCAAATAATAATATTTTTTAATTAATATTTTCCAACAACTTGTCTTATGCTCATGTTTCATTTTCATCTGTTAAAAACTCTTAACCATAATATAATAGTTAAAAACTATATAACCAGTGTTGCAAAAGCAATTATCTCAATATCCCATAATTAATGTATATTTTTTGGATTTTGAGCATTAAAATTTATTTTTATTTACCTTCGTTTTGAATTCGTATCTGGCATAATCCAAATTCTTCGAGAATAAACATCTTATCGAATGTATTAGACGCTTACAATCTCTTTGTCGAGAGAACTGGGAAAAAATAACTCATTGATAATAATAATAATAATAATAATAATAATAATAATAATAATAATAATAATATAACATAACATAATTTATAATTAAAATAAACTTCATTGTAAGTATAATATTTCAATACCTCTTCAATATTTTCTTCAATATGTCTCAAACTTCAATGAACAACTATTGTGTGAAACTTTATATCTATTTGTACCAAAATGCATAAAAATAAAAAATACAATCCATATCGGTTAGATAAACTCAAACTAAAAAAATGAGTGGATTTCAACAGGTTCCGAATTAGAAAAATTAATTTAACTTCAATTAAAGCTAACAATTGAGTTCATATAAAGCCGAAAATCTAAATTTTAGTTAGACTTAACAATCGAAACGATAACACCTAGCAACATATACTAAAAAAGAATGCAAATATACAAAATCTTTAGTTTATTCATTTTGAAAAATAAAAGACAAACAAAAAGAAAACATGGATAAGGTAGCGAGAGGTATGGAACCTGGGTAACGACAGAAGTGGAATTTCATCTCTGAAATATGAAACTATAACAACTATTGTTTAATAAAAATAAAAAAAACAACACAATTGAGAACAAAAATAACTATAACATATGAAAAAATCGAATAATTACCTCGAGAAACATAAGATTTTTTTTGTAATTTTTGACACATTTGTTTTCCGATTTTAGTTGTCCATGAATCTTCTATGTCTATCGGATTTCTTCAATTGGAGATATCAGTTTGGAAAAAAAAAGACAAATAAAAAAGAAAACATGGATAAGGTAGCGAGCGGTATAGAACCTGGGTAACGACAGAAATTGATCTGAAAGATGAAACTATAACAACTATTGTTTAATAAAAATATAACAACAACACAATTGAGAACAAAATAACTACAACATATGAAAAAAAATCGAATAATTACCTTCAGAAACATAATACTGTCTATCATGACCAATGCATATAATGGTAGAATACTATCTATCAAGCTTTATATAGAAGTTTATTTGTGGCTTTTGGATTTCCTTTGCTTTGTGTTTTTTCATCTTCCTGTAACTCCTACTTTCCTTTATTATTTGAATTAATGGGCTAGTAATTGTTTAATATATTATAAATATAAATCTGTTACTTTTAATTAATTAAATCTTTTTAATTTTTATTTTTTACTACATTGACAACTCATCAAAAAGGCATCTAAAACACTTCTCCTCATTTCTCTCTGCTTCCGCTATTATATATAGGGGTGTTTGTTTACCTACTTTTCAACTCTTGTTTGCCTTTTCATTTTAAAAGGCAGAGTTTTAGGTGTTTGGTCAGACTTCTCCTGTTTGCCTTTTACAGTTGAAAAGCAGCATTAAGTGTTTGGTTAGTGATCTCTTGTTTGCCTTTTACACCTGACAAGCAGCCTTTTACAAAAGCAAAGAATCTCTGCTTTTTGGAAAAACAGCTTTTTCCAACAGGAACCAGCAAACAGCAAACCGTAACAGCAAACAGCAAACAGTAGGTAAAACAAACGGACCCATAGTATAGATTCTCTACATGAAACGTAGTTTGGCCATATTTCTTTTATGAAAACTATTTGCTAATGTCCGAGTTTTTTTTTTTTTTGGAAGAAGCTAGTGTCCGAGTTAGCTACTGTTGTAACTATACAATCCTGCATCTTTATTTAAGTTAAACTAGAGGTGGCAATTTCTGACACGAAAACACGATTACAGAGCCAACCCGACTGACACGACACGATTGACACGAAAATCATTTTTCTAGCATTTATAACATATAAAACCATATGGAACATAAATATGAGATAACACGATTTTGACACGAAACACGATAATTGTCAGGTCTAAGTTAAACCCAACATTAAAATTTAATTTGATTTCCAAGTTGAAATAATCCAATTATGTAATATTTTTAATACATTGTAGATAAGATCGATCACGGTTGCATTTAGAAAGTGACCCCTTCCTCTTTATTTTTAACATAATAAAAAAAAGTTTACATTTGCAATTTTTTAAATAAACAAACAATATATATATATATATATATATATATATATATATATATATATATATATATATTTAAAGCTCACATAAAATTTTCGTAAGACCCACATTAAAAAGAAACTCACGTAAAACACGTAAAACTCATTAGAATTCCATCCACAGGGCCGGCCCTTGGCATAGGTCTGAGGTGCGCCGGCCTAGAGCTCAGGGTTGGAGGGGGTCCAAAAAAAATTAGCTTTATAAATAAATTGTTTATTTTTAAATATAATAAATAAGTTCAAAGTAGTAGAATGGTATTGTCTTATCCTCCAACTAAAGAGTGCATGTGTTTGATTCCTACCTTTGTAATGTTTTAATATATTTTTAATAGGGTAAATAATTTATAAGTTCCTATAGTTTTACATATTATACTAGTTAGTCCCTGTGTTTTTTAAAATAATTATATAGTCCTTAAGTTTTGTCTCTATCAACTCTTTAGTCCTTTTTTAGAATCCATGGTCAAATTAAACTAAATAATGACAAAACTACCCTTTCTTATATTTTGTAATAATAAAACATTTACTTTTTTCTATTTTTTATTTTTTTTCCCACACGTAATTTCTTCAAATATATAGTATTTGATTTAATAATAAAAAATTCATAAAAGTTTAATTTAGCGGTGCAAAATTTGTTTCATCAAATGAAAATAGCTTAAAATTATAAAATCAGAAGTAGATTATATAAAATTATATGTGAACTTTTTTATTATTAATAAAGAAATTTCAAATAATAAATACAATGAGAACAAAAATTAAGAAAATAAATAATAAATTTTTTATATAGTAATATGTATAAATATAAAAATGTTAGTGTGTATATATTATGTAAATTTAATACAAATATGATTAAATTTAAAAAATAAATGACAAGTTTTTTATTTATATAAGGGTATTTTTGTACTTTAATGTAGAAAAATAAAAGGAGGGACTAAACAATTGATTAATACAAAACTTAAGGACTTTAAAATATATGTGTGGACTAACTAGTTTATTAGGTAAAAACATAGGGACTAATTAATTATTTACCCTTTTTAATATATAAATAATAGGGTATTGCTATATACCGCAATATTTTTTCCAACCACCGCACTATTTTGACAATTATGCCCTCCTCATAATTTAAACTCAAAAACCAAAATTTTTTTTTCCTCTCTTTCTCTCCCAAGCCTAAAAACTCTAATTGGACGAAAATGGACCCGAGCATTCCCGAAGACCATGATTTCGTACACGAGGTAATCCTACGATATAAATTTAAATTAAAATTTCGTTTTTGAATTTTTGAATTTTTTTTTATTGATTTGGCCTAAACGGGCGTCCGATGCCGCTCGTCCGCACGGTCGAACGGACGAACTGCCCGTTCGTCCGTGCGGACGAGCGGCATGAGCCGTTCGTTCCACCAGCCGAACGAGCAGAGCGCGCTGCCCGTTCGGCCTGCGGAACGAGCAGCGCATGCCGCTCGTTCCGCCGTCGGCGCGGGCGGCGTGACCTGCCCGTTCCCACGTACGGTGGAACGGGCAGGCTGCCCATTTAGGCATAATTTTACCAATTTTTGGCATTTTAACCGGGCAGCCTGTCCGTTTAGCCTATACGAGGCCCGAACAAGCTCGGAATTGTAATTTTTAACCCGACTAAGTCCTAAATTTATATTTTTATATTTTTACATGTATTGTTAATACCTATTATGCAACCGAATGTCATTTTTAACATTTTTTTGCATATTGTTAATACATATTATGCATTTTTTATATATTCAGGAACCGTTAGAAGATTGGCAACCGGATGACATTGATTACAGTTCTCGTTTTATAACGGACACTATTTTCGCTTCGTGTGAAGGTGCTGTTACTTGGGCAAAACAGGTAGCTATTCGAATTGGGTTTGAGATTACAATATCTTCGCATAAAAATGGTGGAAAGCAAAAGCAATTGAGATGTTCACGGGGTGAACGCTACAGAGGGAAACAAGATGACGCAGGGTTAATACGAAAAACGAAAACTAAAGCGTACAGGTGTAAATTTGAGATCAAAGCCTATCAACGGTCAGACCTTACTGGTTGGGGGATAAAGGCTAAGGCTGGATTAACTGGTCAGCACAATCATTCGTTACGTGTGTATCCAGAGGAAAGTCGGCAGATGAGCGGACTCAGTATCGCATCTAAATTAATCGTTCGTGATATGAGTTCGGCTCAAGCGAAGCCTTGTGCTATTTTAGCAGCCGTTAAAGAAAAGCATCCTGAAGACCACCCAACAATTAAACACGTCTACAACTATAGAGATAAGATGAGGAATGATGGGTTTGAAGGTAGAGACTTGTCTAGTCAGTTCTATCATATCGCTCTCGAGAACAAGTATGCTCTTTATACGCAAACTGAGGGTGATTCCAGCGTCATTACACATGTATTTATGGCACATCCAAAATCAGTAGATTTATTCAGGACTTATCACTGGTACATCGGCATTGATTCCATGTGTTTATGTCTCAGGAAGCTCGGGATCATAAGACCATCAGATGGACCCCCAGAAACCGGGCTCTTCACGATCCAGTCATCCTCTACATCACTCTTCGAGCGCTTGCTACTACCTGAAATTACAGTAAACTCATTTATTATATTCGTATATTTTATAATAATCACGAATAAATAACATAATAATAAGTAAATTTAAATTTCTCACCCGAAGATGACCCTGCTGTAGAAGCAAAACGTCCGCCAAGACCCCTCGGTATGGTCTTAGTAGGTACTCGCACAAAGGATGAACTTTGAGGAGGCATAGAGTCATCTCCGTCCATCTCTACAGCATCCGCCATCTCCTCCGGCTGTACCCTCTGAGCATCCCCCATCAATATCTGTTCTTCCCGTTCCCTCCGGGCAGAGGCAGTCACAACACGTGACCTTGTATGTCTCTTTCCAGAACGGTTATCAGCAATATCAGCCTGTAAAAACCAAAAACATTTTACATTTATAAGCAAATAACGCATTTTTATTTAAATATACTCAATTTCTCGTATTTCGATTTTTTTAATACTTAGGCATTGCCATAGGCCGGGTCGGACCAAGTTATTTAAAAAAAAAATAAAATTTCGAGCCTAATTTGGCCTAAACAGAGCACCGCAACCGTCCGGCCACTGGGCTGAACGGTTGCGGCACTCTGTTTCGCCTTACGGCGGAACGGGCAGCGCGCACCATTCCGCCTTACCGTGGAACGGTTGCGCCGCTCGTTCCGCCATAAGACGGAACGAGCATGGCCGTCGTTCCACAGTACGGTGGAACGATTGCGCGTTTCGTTCCACCGTACTGTGGAACGACGGCGCCGTTCGTTCCACCTAAAGGTGGAACGACATTGCCGTTCGTTCCACCTAAAGGTGGAACGAACGACCGTGCCGTTTCCACCTAGGGTGGAATGGATAGTTCGTCCGTTCCACCCTTGGCGGAAACGGCACAGAGAGTCCGTTTAGTGTAAATTCATACGGGTTTCGCCTCCGATTCGGAGGCGAAACCCGTGATTTCTGAATAATTTAAAAAAAAACTTACCGGATATTTCATGAAGCCTTTACCCGCTCCTGGCTTTGGCGGCATGTTGTTTTAGATCGGGTTTTTTGAAAAACCAAAAAGCTAGAGAGGATTTGAGAGGATTTGAGATTTTTTATTTTTTTAGTTTAAATTATGAGGAGGGCATAATTGTCAAAATAGTGCGGTAGGTGGAAATTCATATTGCGGTAATTATGCCCTCCTCATAATTTAAACTCAAAAACCTAAAAAAAAATTTCCTCTTTTTCTCTCCCAAGCCTAAAAACTCTAATTGGACGAAAATGGACCCGAGCATTCTCGAAGACCATGATTTCGTACACGAGGTAATCCTACGATATAAATTTAAATTAAAATTTCGTTTTTGAATTTTTGAATTTTTTTTTATTGATTTGGCCTAAACGGGCGTCCGATGCCGCTCGTCCGCACGGTCGAACGGACGAACTGCCCGTTCGGCCTACAGAGCGAGCGGCATGCGTCGTTCGTTCCACCAGCCGAACAAGCAGAGCGCGCTGCCCGTTCGGCCTACGGAACGAGCAGCGCATGCCGCTCGTTCCGCCGTCGACGCGGGCGGCGTGTCCTGCCCATTCCCACGTACGGTGGAACGGGCAGGCTGCCCATTTAGGCATAATTTTACCAATTTTTAGCATTTTAACCGGGCAGCCTGTCCGTTTAGCCTATACGAGGCCCGAACAAGCTCGGAATTGTAATTTTTAACCCGACTAAGTCCTAAATTTATATTTTTATATTTTTACATGTATTGTTAATACCTATTATGCAACCGAATGTCATTTTTTAACATTTTTTTTGCATATTGTTAATACATATTATGCATTTTTTATATATTCAGGAACCGTTAGAAGATTGGCAACCGGATGACATTGATTACAGTTCTCGTTTTATAACGGACACCGTTTTCGCTTCGTGTGAAGATGCTGTTACTTGGGCAAAACAGGTAGCTATTCGAATTGGGTTTGAGATTACAATATCTTCGCATAAAAATGGTGGAAAGCAAAAGCAATTGAGATGTTCACGGGGTGAACGCTACAGAGGAAAACAAGATGACGCAGGGTTAATACGAAAAACGAAAACTAAAGCGTGCAGGTGTAAATTTGAGATCAAAGCCTATCAACGGTCAGACCTTACTGGTTGGGGGATAAAGGCTAAGGCTGGATTAACTGGTCAGCACAATCATTCGTTACGTGTGTATCCAGAGGGAAGTCGGCAGATGAGCGGACTCAGTATCGCATCTAAATTAATCGTTCGTGATATGAGTTCGGCTCAAGCGAAGCCTTGTGCTATTTTAGCAGCCGTTAAAGAAAAGCATCCTGAAGACCACCCAACAATTAAACACGTCTACAACTATAGAGATAAGATGAGGAATGATGGGTTTGAAGGTAGAGACTTGGCTAGTCAGTTCTATCATATCGCTCTCGAGAACAAGTATGCTCTTTATACGCAAACTGAGGGTGATTCCAGCGTCATTACACATGTGTTTATGGCACATCCAGAATCAGTAGATTTATTCAGGACTTATCACTGGTACATCGACATTGATTCCATGTGTTTATGTCCCAAGAAGCTCGGGATCACAAGACCATCAGATGGACCCCCAGGAACCGGGCTCTTCACGATCCAATCATCCTCTACATCACTCTTCGAGCGCTTGCTACTACCTGAAATTACAGTAAACTCATTTATTATATTCGTATATTTTATAATAATCACGAATAAATAACATAATAATAAGTAAATTTAAAATTCTCACCCGCAGACGACCCTGCTGTAGAAGCAAAACGTCCGCCAGGACCCCTCGGTATGGTCTTAGTAGGTACTCGCACAAAGGATGAACTCTGAGGAGGCATAGAGTCATCTCCGTCCATCTCTACAGCATCCGCCATCTCCTCCGGCTGTGCGCTCTGAGCATCCCCCATCAATATCTGTTCTTCCCGTTCCCTTCGGGCAGAGGTAGTCACAACACGTGACCTTGTATGTCTCTTTCCAGAACGGTTATCAGCAATATGAGCCTGTAAAAACCAAAAACATTTTACATTTATAAGCAAATAACGCATTTTTATTTAAATATACTCAATTTCTCGTATTTCGATTTTTTTAATACTTAGGCATTGCCATAGGCCGGGTCGGACCAAGTTATTTAAAAATAAATAAAATTTCGAGCCTAATTTGGCCTAAACAGAGCGTCGCAACCGTCCGGCCACTGGGCTGAACGGTTGCGGCACTCTGTTTCGCCTTACGGCGGAACGGGCAGCGCGCACCGTTCCGCCTTACCGTGGAACGAGTGCGCCGCTCTTTCCGCCGTAAGGCGGAACGAGCATGGCCGTCGTTCCACAGTACGGTGGAACGATTGCGCCTTTCGTTCCACAGTACGTGGAACGATTGCGCCTTTCGTTCCACCGTACTGTGGAACGACGGCGTCGTTCGTTCCACCTAAAGGTGGAACGAACGGCCGTGCCGTTTCCACCTAGGGTGGAATGGACAGTTCGTCCGTTCCACCCTTGGCGGAAACGGCACAGAGAGTCCGTTTAGTTTAAATTCAT
Source organism: Euphorbia lathyris (assembly GCF_963576675.1). Taxonomy (NCBI): domain Eukaryota; kingdom Viridiplantae; phylum Streptophyta; class Magnoliopsida; order Malpighiales; family Euphorbiaceae; genus Euphorbia; species Euphorbia lathyris. Next base: position 22,346,555 of record NC_088910.1, on the reverse strand, counting down.
ACGGGTTTCGCTTCCGATTCGGAGGCGAAACCCGTGATTTCTGAATAATTTAAATAAAAAAACTTACCGGAGATTTCATGAAGCCTTTACCCGCTCCTGGCTTTGGCGGCATGTTGTTTTAGATCGGGTTTTTTGAAAAACCAAAAAGCTAGAGAGGATTTGAGAGGATTTGAGATTTTTGATTTTTTGAGTTTAAATTATGAGGGCATAATTGTCAAAATAGTGCGGTAGGTGGAAATTCATATTGCGGTAAATAGCAGCCCACTAAATTAAATAACCATTAAAATAAAAGGACCAACAGTCAAATTTAACATTTTAAGTGAAATGCAAATTTAGTTATATAACGTATAAAATTATGTAAATTTAGCTCTAACTTTTCAAGTAAAATTAATTTTAGTTTTTGATCAAAAATTTAAAAAACTGGTTTGATTATTATTTAATTGTCAAATCGAATCTCCTAAATAAGTTTTTAAATTGAAGCAATTTTTTGTATATTTTTTATTAATTTTTTTTTGTAACTGTCACAAAAAAAAATTGTAATTAATTTATACGGTGGAGTTGGTATATTCTTTCATGAAGTTTCCTTAATATTTGTAAGATTTGAACGGATGTTAAATATCAATCCATCCCTCTCCTTTCCTTTCTTTTTTCTAGATCTCTTCCGCCTCCCTCCCACCTCCTCCGCCTTCCGCTTCTTCTTCTCCCCCACCCTTCTTAAACTGCCGTCTCTCCTCGTCTGTCTTTCTCTCCGCTGCTATTTCGTTCCTACTGTTTTTGTTTTTCTATTCTCGTTTTTCTTTTGTTTGTGTCAGTTTTTTAGTTGGATCTTATATATTTTATCGTACATCTCAATCCGTTTGAACTGCATCTGTTGGCTAAACTCTTTGTTTTTGTAACCTTTTCTGTTTTAGTAAGGACAGAAACGGTAGATCTTATCCGTAGATCACTAAATCTACGTGGTTGCAAAAGAGAGGACTTAGATCCGAAGATTCAGAATGGTTCAAAAGCTGAAGATTGGACTACCGTTGCTTTGCGGTGAATTTGGAGTTACGATCTATATATGGTTCAAATGTTGTTTATTTATTTATTTTTTTTGAAACAAAATGTTGTTTCTTTTCAATGTACCTTTAATGACTTTTTTTTTTTTAGCATAAAAAAAAAATGACTTTTTTTTGCTTTTAATAATCATTTTCTAGCTTTTAATTGTCATTTTCTTGCTCTCGTGGACTTTGTATTAGACGTAGCCTATATGTATGTAAGGTTTTATTTCTTACTAGTCTCTTGCGTACTTGTAATGTTATGATTTAATGTTATGATTTAATGAAATATTAGTATTATTATCAAAAAAAATATATATATATATATATCAATCCATCCAATTTTTCTAATTTTTTTTATAAACATGACCAAAATTAATATATTTGATAACGTTATCCCAAAATAAAATAAAAAATGGGAACCGCAATTGGCACAACTGTTGCTGTGCTTTCTTCCCTTTTGCTTCATAAATCTTATTTTCCCGCTTATTCTTCTACCAACATAGACAGAGAAAGAGGCGATCTTAGGTATAGGTAAGAAATTAATATGTCATCAAGCACGACGGACGATGTAGACAGATTATTCAATTGTTTCAAGTGCGGCATCTCTCCGCCTCGTAAGTTCGTCTTTTCTCATTCTTTATTTGTTTGGCTGCTAAGAAATTTGAAACAAAGGAAACATAATTAAAGAAAAATGAAGCTTTTGGTTCCTAGGTTTTTAATGCTCAACTATAGTGTAATTTCGATTTCTGTAGTTTTCATTTCAATTTATAGAAGTGGATTTGGATGTATTTGCTCCTCTGATGTTAATTTAACTCGACGCTAATTAGAAAATGTTTGATACATTTTAAAGTTTTAGTAACTAAATTAAGAACATCAAGGACTCATGAATTTGTATCCGGATGCTAGTTTATTACTCCCTGAACTTTATGACGACTGACTTGGATTTTGTCTTTAGAATCTGCGGTCAGAGAGAGAAAAAGAAGCAAAAGCAAATTGAAGCAAGGAAATGGAGTAGATGAGGTGCCATCAGTTTCTGGCACTCCATCATCAGGATCAGCCCCACGAGCAAAAAAGAAGAATGCAATTGATGCACAGATCACTATGGAAAAGGTTCGTACTCTTTCATGCTTTTGTTTTTCCATGTATGTCTCAATTTCTCAGTTTGTCTTGTGGCTCATAAGAACCTAAATTTTACATGAACTTGTAGAGGTCGTGTTTTGCTTTGTACCTGGCTTCATTTTCATCAGTCCATCACTTCTTGTTGTTGCTAGAGTTGTCAAACAAAAGCTGAGATGTGACTAAATTATATTGCCATCAAAAGCAACTGAACTTAAATTTGTATTTGAAGAGGTAATTATTGCCAAGCTCCAATTTAAATTCAGCTGGAAATTTGATATGTTAGTGAAGTACAAATTTTATAGATGAATCGAAGGACTTTTTCTTTGGATTTATCTCAGTAATTTTGACAGTTTCCTTAAATTATCTCACAAAAGACCTAATGTTAATTGAAATTAAGTGTTCCTGGTGAATTTTGGTTATAAGTTATAAGTTCAATGACAGCAGGTGAAGGTGTGAACCATACTTAAGTATGTATCTATCTTCTCTTTGTTGTTATTGAACTCTTTTGCATTTTTTACTCGCTGCTCAGAAGTCCATGTTAAGATGTGTATTCTTTAGCAGTGCTTAATCATTTACTTCTTTTAATCGTTATTTCTTCAGCTTGGTTCAAACACAGTTAAAGGGAACAACTCAAGCTGTGGAAAGCAGATTTCCCCTATTGTATTTTATGGGTCGCCACATGGTGTGCCTCCAAAGAGGCCAATCAGTTTGTTGCGGCTGCTAAATGAGATACGTATTAATCTTACGGAAGGACAGAAATCAAACTTGAGGTACTTGTCCTCTCCTTTTCTTATTAGCAATCGTATGTATCAATTATTTGAGACAGCAGTTCACTTTATATCCAAAATGCGTTTTCTATAATGTCCTGAACTTGAGTTACTGGTTTCTCTAGGAAGGGAGTTTGGACAACCTTTCCTAGGCAGAATGAAGCATTGAATTTCGCAAAAGAACATGTGAATGTGCATGTTTTCAGTTATCAAGATCATCATTACGGGCAAAGGAGATTCCTTGTTTCAACATATGAGGAGTTCTGGAGGAGGTCTTATTGTTTAACTTTTATTGTATGTTTTTTTAATTAATAAATACCATCAAATTGTTCTATCCGTCTTAATAATTTTATTGTGCTGTTCTAATTTTCAGGTATAAAAACATGGACCCAAAATTCCGCCACCATTATGAAGTAATTCAGGAGGTGAATGTTGAGAAACTCAACCAATGATAACATGATAAATAATAGCAGAAACAGATATTGAGAAGAAATGGAGAAAGCTTTATTGATAATTGAAATACTCAAAGTAAAACAGTAGCATGAAAGATAGTAGGACGATATTTACAGGGAGGTATTCCCTCTTTCGAAGCTGAAAGCCATGAGCGAAAAGTGGAAATAATCATTTCCTACCTTGCAGCCTGCACACATACACAATATAATTGACTTCCTAAACTTTCTGCCAAGGCAGAAACTAACTTTGCCAGCTCATTTTCCTTTTTCCTTCTATACCCTTAGCTTTTCTATCCACACCTTCGGCCAATGAGTCAAGTGGGGAGAAAACTGGTCTATTATTTATCAGTTACAGTGATCAATTGTCTTTTTGCTTTCTTAAATTAAATGCTTGGATATGTACATGCTTGCTCTTACATATAACTGCAAGCTTTGGATGTCTTCATTTGTAGTTGCTATACATAAATAATTTTCTGAAGCCTAAGTTTATCTCTTTGCTACCTTCTCTGCTCTGCTTGCTTTTAGTGGTGTTGATATTATGAATTTTAAATTGCCTGAAAGAAACAGTTACTCATCATAAACTTAATGCCGATCAAGAAATTTGACTACAAGAGTAATTTGCCTTTTGTATACTGTTGTGTTGTCATTGTGATTCCTTATTTTTTTTCTAATAAATTCCATGAGGTGTTGGTTTCAGGGTTCACCGTGCCACCTTTATTTTGATTTGGAGTTCGACAGAAGAGAAAATCAAGAAAAAAATGGTGATCAAATGGTGGATCTCTTGATATCTGTCATTTTCGAAGCTTTTCTTGAGAAGTATTCAATTCAAGGAAATGATGAGTGGATAGTAGAGCTTGATTCCTCCACTGCAGGTATGGTGTTAATTTTAGAACACTACATATGCCTCCTCTTTTATTTCATGGCATGCCATAATATATTTAAGGCAAAAAGCATAATTAAGCCTCTGAACTTTATCTATTTTAAGGATCAAGCCCCTGATCAATTATTTTTCCACATTGAGCCCTTGATCATGATTTTGTTATGGATTTGGCCCTTATTTAACTTTTCCGTTGAGTTTGGGAGAGGAGAAGATTGATTTGGCGTCTAATGCTGAAAATAACAAAATGGGAGAGGAGAAGACCGAATTTGAAAGAACCTACTGGAAATTAATTTCTGTAATTTCTTGTTACTTTTTACTATCTATCTATCCTAGTCAATAAACTCTTATTTTTATTTGTCCACGTCAATAAGCCGAATCGCCCTAACGATGCGTGCCGCCCAAACTCGACAAAAAGTTAAATGAGGGCCGAATCCATAACAAAATCAATGATCAAGGGCTAAATATGAAAAAATAATTGATCAAGTACTTGATCCTTAAAACAAGTAAAGTTCAGGGGCTTAAATATGCTTTTTGCCTATATTTAAATGTCAGAATAAATAGTTACGGGTATCATGAAATTATTAATGTTTTAATGAGTTTTAAATATAATATCATAATTGCTCATAAAAAATGAGTCTCTCATCCTGCTAATGTCCTTTTACCTGCTTTTTATTATTGTTTCGATTCCTCTTTGGGGAGAAAGAGGAATCGAATGGTTGACGACGTTCTTCAACAAAATTTGGAGAAACAATAAGATGCCATCAGAATGGAGGAAAAGTATCTTAATCCCTTTGTATAAGAACAAAGGCGATGTCCAAGATTGTGCCAACTATCGGGGAATCAAATTAATGAGTCACACTATGAAACTTTGGGAGCGAGTGATCGAACAAAGGCTAAGGAGGACGGTGAAGATCTCGGAAAACCAGTTTGGCTTTATGCCGGGAAGATCAACTATGGAAGTCATCCATCTAATGAGACAATTAATGGAGCACTATCGAAATAAGAAGAAAGACTTGCATATGATTTCCATTGACTTGGAGAAAGCATATGATAAGGTACCAAGGGAAGTACTTTGGTGGGCCTTGATAAGGAAAGGCATTTCGCGGAAATATATTGACATCATAAAGGACATGTATGAGGGAGCATGCACGAGTGTATGTACTAGTGTTGGGAAGACTGAAGAATTTCCTATTACGATTGGAGTGCATCAAGGTTCCGCACTAAGCCCATTTCTTTTTGCCATCGTTATGGATGAACTAACAAGTTCACTTCAAGATGGTATACCATGGTGCATGCTGTTTGCAGATGATATTGTGTTGGTTGATGAGACGAAAGGAGTGGAGAGGAAGTTGGAACTATGGAGACAAACTCTAGAATCTAGAGGCTTTATGTTGAGCCGAAGTAAGACAGAATATTTGGAGTGTAAGTTTAGCGGCCATAGGAGTAGGGAGGCAGGGACAATCACCCTAGATGGGAGAGTTGTTCAGGCCTCAGATCGCTTCCGGTATTTAGGATCTATTATCCAAACGGATGGAGAAGTAGATGGAGATGTTGCTCATAGGATTAAAGCTGGTTGGTCGAAGTGGAAGAGTGCTACGGGTTTCCTTTGTGACCCTGGCATGCCTAATAGATTGAAGGGAAAATTCTACCGCACGGCAATCAGACCCGCATTGTTATATGGTACGGAGTGTTGGGCAGTGAAACACTATCACATCCATAAGATGTCGGTGGCGGAGATGCGTATGTTGAGATGGATGTGTGGTCATACGAGAAAGGATCGGGTGAGTAATGAAATAATTAGGACAAAAGTAGGGGTCACATCTATTGAGAATAAAATGAGAGAAAACCGACTAAGGTGGTTTGGCCATGTGAGACGTAGAGCGCTTGATGCGCCGGTTAGGAGAACCGAAGATTGGCAAAGGGATGTAGTGGTGAGGGGTAGGGGAAGACCTAAGCAAACTTGGAGGAGGGTGAACGAGAGTGATATGAGTTTACTGGGAATTGAAGAAAATATGGTAGTGGATAGGACGAAGTGGAGGGAGCGAATTTGTATCGCTGACACGACTTGATTTCACGGTTTTATATGATGGTTCATGTTAGCCGACCCCGAATCATTTCGGGACTAAGGTTTTGTTGTTGTTTGTAACAGACCATGAAAATACAGAGAATGGGATACCATGTAGACTAAGATGCTACATTGATATGTTTTAAATTGTTACAAATACACACATATATATACATAGAAGGAGAGGAGACCCATACCTAGCAAACCCATACCTAGAAGACCCATATTTATATTATTACACTCCCCCTCAAGCTGGAGCATGAATTTTAGTCATGCCCAGCTTGCTACAAATACAAATAGCAGTCTTAAAGACAATACAACTCAAAAACAATACAATTCAGAAACACCACAAATAATACAACTCAAAAACATATTAAACAGATAACAGAAGGAGAGGCCAAGAACGCAATAATCACTGCCAACCCACACAAAGAATCCAAACACTAATCCAAGTTGCGCAGATGTGCTGCCACACGCTGGGAGATTTGTTACCGGAATTTGCAGATCGGTCAGCGGAAGAGGAAGCTCGTGGGAGGGGCAGTGAGACAATGTGAGACTTGGAACACTAGGTCCAAACAGTCTGCTCACAAGGCAGATTACACTAATGCTGAAAGAAACAACCCAAAATTACAAACCCAAAAATTCTGCTCACAAGGCAGAAAACAAATTCTGGAATCTTAATCCAGAAACCCAAGACAGAAGCCGAAACAAGGTTCTGATCCCATGTAAGGAGGAATTTTCTTACAGTGACGACGACACACGGTGGCCGGAATGTGAGGAAACGCCGATAGAAGGCGGAGAGGAAGAACCAGAGGGGTGGTGAGATAGAATGACGTCCCAACAGTGAGTATTCAAGAGACCCAAACTCTTGACAGAAATGGAACCCTGGGAAATACTACCCAGAAAATATTGAACCCTTGCAGAAACACAACTCTGGAAACACTACCCAGAAAAAAGAATTCTACCATGAAAATACAGAGAAATCCATGGGATACCATATAGACTAAGATGCTACATTGATATGTTTTAAATTGTTACAAATACACACATATATATATACATAGAAGGAGAGGAGACCCATACCTAGAAGACCCATACTTGTATTATTACATTGTTGTTGTTGTTTGTTGTTGTATTATACATTTGAGAATTTAGACGTAAGTTGGCAGCATAAAAAAATTAAAAAAAAAAAAAGCCAAAAATTTGTGGATTAGGTTTGTAATTTCAATACTGGAGTGGAGTGGGATGAGGTCTCTTTGAATTGGGCAGAACTTTATTATGGGAAACAATTAGCTTAAGCCCTCTCAAGCTAAAACTAAAAACTGGCCAGGCTAACATTAAAATAGAGAAGAAGGTTCTCTTGTCTGGAGACTGGAACTCTACATTACATTAGTATGATGGCGTCTCTGAATTTTTTGATAGCATTCACCTTTGCAATCTATGACAAGAGGCACCTTATGATATGCATTCCGTTCACTAATTATGTCTTTTAGTTTCACGCATGCAGAAAAGTTCTCGCGTCACTTGATCTTCCACATTCCAGGGACTGCTTTTAAGGACAACTCTCATGCAGGTGCATTTGTTTCGGAGGTACTCTTTGGTCAGGCATATCAACTGTGTATTGCCGATGCATGTTACTTCTTATGAAGCATGCAATATGGAATGTAATGTCATATACTCCTTTAGTCCCACGAACATAGACACAAGTTCATATTTTTGATGTCTCATGAAATAGGCACAACTCTTGTTAACTACATTTTATACTTCAATTTTGTAATATATCATATGGTTTAAAATTACTAATTTTAGAATAATTGAATGCTCTATTTACTTAATCACTTCATTAATGTAAAGGATATAGTAGTTAAAAAGCAATATTATCTTCTTTTTTAGCATGGTGTTATTTATATTCGTGGGGTGATGGAGGGAGTACATAGTTTCTACAACATTGATTGTTATAGCTTTCTTCTTGTTTCTCCCTAAATGTGTTGAAATGTAGATTTCTAAATCTTTATGTACTGACATTTTGTCAGATATGCTCTCGGATCTCAAGTGCAAGGGAGAGATATGGAAGATTTGGAGAGCTATATGTACTCAAAGATTCAAGTGCTGATTCCGCAAGCCAACTTTTTGTAGATACTGCTGTCTATTCTAGAAACCGTGTCTTTCGTTTAGCTCTATCATCGAAGGCAGGGAAGACGTCGATTCTTGTACCAACTGGGCGCTTCAAATGTAAGGAGATGGTATGTTATTCTTCTCACCTATGCACAACAAATCAAAGGCCAGTTATTTGAGTGGGAAACTTTTCTGTTAACCAACATGAGCAGTTGACCCAAATGGCCTGTCACTCTTTATAGGACTCGTTATATTCTAGGAACTCTTATTTACTATATGCAAAGTGCAATGTGTATCGCCCAATGCCCAGATGCTTGGTCTTTGTTCAATTGTTATCCTGTTCATTTGTTTTGTTTTAGCTTTTTTTAGGCAAAATTTATTCCCTTGCAAACTTTTATGGATACTAGAGGTTTTAAATTCTGATTGCCTTGAAAGAGAATGCCAACCTCAAGCATTAGCCAATAAGCTATTATCCTTTCTGCTCGAGAATATAATTTTTCACCATTCAGTAATATTCTAGTATTGGTGAATAACAGTTGGAAGAAGACATGTTCATGGCGTCTCTGATCTGCAATATGGATGCTGATTGCGAGAAGCTTCTAATCTGCAAAATTGACTTGGATTGTGTGAAGACCCTGCATTTTGATACAGAGGTTTTAGCACTGCCTTAGTTGTATCTCAATGGCATGTCTACCTCATATGGTATTATGTCATTTTACAATAAATACACTTCAAAGAACCCTGTGAGGACTATCCATTAGGATACTTGTCACTGATCATGCATGTGCCTGATATATGGAATTCTGTTTTATGTGCGATTTTGTTAAAAAGATATGTTTTGTCTTGCTTATAATCTGAAATATCTCTGGTTGTAGGAAAACTATTATTCTAGAAGGTGCAATTACGCTCAAGCAAATGCCACCTCAAGAACATATGAAATGGGAAATTCACCATTCCCATCCTTGGACAAATTTGTAGAATCTATTGCCTCTGTTGGAAGTGTATCAGGTTCCACAATTTACATTTGTACATTTCTTTTCTTGGATTTCACAACATAGCAAAATCCTAAAGCCTAATAAACTGTTTAGATGATATGTTTCTGGTATTACTTCCATTCTTTAATACCAAATTAACACCTGTAGGTTCCTTCTGAATTTCACCGTGTTGAAATTTTCCTTGCTAGATCAAGAAATCAATCTATTGAATTTTGCAGGCAGCTATGGGAGATTTATTTGGTTTTATTTAATTATGACAAAGATTTTTTTTTTTTAAATAATAAAAACAAATAAAAACGAAAATTCTTGGTTACTTAATCCTGTCATAATCTATTATGGGTAGCTACATATCATATGCTATTTAATTCTAATGCTCTTTATTACCTTGTAAATCAGGGAAGATTCGAAGCTGGTATTGGTTCTCAGAGGACGGACTGATAGTCTACAGCATGTTAAGAAATAGATATTGTGAGCGAATTGGTAGAGAGCATAAAAGCAATCATGGTATGCCTTTTATGGTTCTGTATTTTCGTTGGAAATAAAAATTTAATACTACTTTATGTGCTGATTCACAATTGTTTATGTTAACACGGACTCGGGACTTCAGAATAGTGTTGCTGTAAATGGTGTAAACACTAAAATATTTTGAAGATCATACTTTAAAACCTTTTGCTTGACAACAAGCTTAATTGCCAGTGTCTTTGAGTTGCCACATTGTCTATTTAGTAAAAGAAACAATCTTACGAAAATCAATCAATCACACTTTCTTTTTTTCAGTTATGTATGTTGTTGATCTGAAGAGGGATTTTTATTATCAGAAATGTTATGATCCAGATTGCCAAGGTACTACATTTCTTTTTTGAGTTTGCTGATTACAATACCCATGCAACGCAAGAATAATCCATTTAAGCTGATCTATGTTATGGCTTTCAGGTTATCGATCTCCGTTGCGACCAATCCCAGTAAATTTGATCCCTGATCCTTATGCCTATGATTCAGTACAAGTTGTACACCATAATGAAATGACAAACAGTAACCTTGATTGTCAATATGGTGACAATGGGTGTGAAAGAGTTCTGCTTTACAATGATGGTAATGATATGGAAGGCTGCCAAGATTCTTGGTGGCTTGAAGCTATAAGAGTTGCTGATGATGTTGAATGTAAGCAGAAAAGAATGGAGCTCGGCGAAAGGGTTAGTTCTTTTACTTTAAGCACAAACGTTAAGCATCTTGTAGGAGACTAGTTTTGTTCCTCTGGAGTTGAATATATCTGCTAGTCAATTGGTTTGAGATTTCAATCATATTAACCTCTGCAAGCAGAACATCGATGAAGATGGTGACGACTGGTGGATGGCTGTGGAAAGGACTGCATCCCAAGCTGAGGTGACTGTACTTGAATTAAATGATGCGTTGAAGCAGATGGTTGCACATTGGCTTAATACATAATACACCTAAACTTGTCAATTTTGAACTTCCGGTACTCTTATTTGCTAGCAGACTTCAAAGTTGATATGGCACTGTTGAGTCAAATTCTCACCTGAATATGTTCTGTGTCATGTCAGCAAATAAGGGACGGGAGGTCCAAAATGACAAGTTTAGGTGTGCGATAGGTTCAAGTATAAGTTCAGACTGTCAAACGGAATAAAGTAACAAGTTAGGTGTATAATTATGTATTAATCCGTTGCACATTCCAGGTTGTGGCTGGTGACATATAGGGGACAATACCAACTGCCAAGACATTGAAAATTTTAGCAGCGACAGATAGTTTTCAGAAGCTCAAGCACAGAATAATTTTTCAACGGATGCCCACATTGATCAAGCTGCAACCTATGTTGCACTTCAGAAATACGTTGTTTCATGAAGATTGCAATGCTCAGCAGTACAAAGATTAAAATCTGAGTTTGGTTAGGCTGTAACTGTACAAAAGTGTTCCTTTTTGCAATTCCTCGTTGTTCATGGAAGTTGCAGCAGCTGGCTGTGAATTTTCGAGGTTGGAACTACAATCTGTAGCTATGTGAATATAAATAAGCGCTTTTGCAAGTGAAAGGGCCTTGGAATCTTAGATTGTTGGCCATATTTTAACTTGACAGGAATCGAATCGGAAGCCAGTACTGGAAGACATCTGCGCTAAGCTTTCCGGCTTAAGTTGTTAATATTTTTACTAATTTTGTACTTAATTAGGTGTTTAATTCTTATTGTTCTTTATTTGGCCTCTACTTAGTTGACTCGTTTATGATATCAATAACTGGATTTCTCCCACTTTTCATTCCTATAATCAAAATGGAGCGTATATTGTAGACTTTGTGAATGTGTAAGATGTAAGAAGAATTTGTTAGTTCCATTCGTAGAACTAGTTTTGGAAAAGAAAAATAAAAACATATGCACATACAATTGAGTAAATACTAGAAACTCATAATTAGCCTTTAATTCTCTTATTGTTCTTTGTTTGACCTCTCTACTTTTTCCTCTTATTGCTTTTTCTTCTTTTCAAATTCAGTCATTTCCACTACCACTACTGTCACCGTCGCCGTCACTTTTTCAGATTTACTTAGAGGAAGAAGGAAGCTTGTCTTCCTTCTTTCTCCTCCCATTTATATTTTTTTAGTCTTCGTTTTTAATTTTATATTTACATTTTCTTATTAGTTATGAAGTCTATATACTTTCTTGAACTTCTTTTTCCGTCAGATCTACACATGTGACCTATACTTTTTTTATTTATTATTTTTTCGGTCTTAGCAAGAGTGGAAAAGGTTTATCTTGTCTGTAAATCTATAGATCTGCGTGGTTGCAAAAACAGAAAGGACTCGGATCCGAATGTCAGGAAGAGCCTAAATGATGAAGTATGGATTACATCGGTTTTTTTAACAGGATTCGACTTAAGAGAAAGATATGATTTCTATGTTTGTTGTATTTGTACTTTTTATGGCTTTTATTGGTCTTTGTAGTCTATTTTCTTCCTTTTGTGGGTCTTGTACTGGCTGTAGCATGTATGGGATTGAGGTTTTATTCCTCTTTATTTTCGTGATGTATTTGTAATTTTAAGTTAATGGAATGATATGTGGCATTTTTATAATATATATATATATATATATATATATATATATTTTATAAGACTGGAACCACCTCGGTTAAAATTAAATATTTAATTGAGAAAAATATGACATGTACTAAAAAATCCAATGAATCTCGAAAAAAGAAAATCAATCGAATCTTAAATATTTTAACACGTCTACTAAAAATCCTCTCTAAGTCATGTTTTGTTGTAAAAAAAAATTGTGTTTCAAGAGTTTTGGAAAATGTTTCTCTTTTTAAAAAAGGGTAAAACATTTTTCTCACTTTCATAAAAAAAAAATTTTGTTGACTGACCTAAAAATTTCCTTTAAATTAAGTAAACAAATACTAGAAAACTAGTTCTGCCTGCAAATAAATAGTGCGTAATAGTTAGTTCCTATTACTATTATTCAATGGATTCCACAAGTCGTACTCCCTCCGTCCCATAATATAAGTCGTTTTAGGAAGTTTTTTTGTCTTAATCTATGTGTTTTTTAACATTTCAGTGCTTATTGCCCAGCCATTACATGAGAGATAATTTTTTTTAAGTTAATCAATGTAAATTCATTAATTAGGCTCTACATTAATTGTATTCCTTAATTTATATAAAAAATCTCTAGAATGGCTTATATTATGGAACGGAGGTAGTAATATTTTATTTTATTTTTTACTTTAATCAATTAAACTATATTAATAATATAATTGATAATTAAATAATATGTAATTAAATAAAAAATAGTTAAATGTTCATAATTTGATTAATTTATTTAATTGGATTAAAAAATTTAAATATAATAGTTTTTTATCCAAATATTAAATATTAATTGATATAAATAATTAACGGATATGTAAACTACATTGAATATATATATATATATATATATATATATATATATATATATATATATATATATATATAATAATATAATATAAAATATACATTTGAAAAAAAAATGAACAAACTTTAATGCATTAAATTAAAACGATAACATGCATAATTGAAAGAGTGAGATTTATTGATGATCAATTAGTAAGGTCGATGATTCCGAAATGTTCCAAAATATTCTCTACTATATCCAATTTTAGTTGACCATCGGGATTGTAGTATATCATAGGGCTCGAAACATATGATATATAAAGATCATATTGAAAATTACGTAGAATAGGTCGAATCGTCGAACTTTGAAAATTATATGTATTTGGAATCGGGATTTGGAAGTTTGGATTTACAATGTTTTGAGAATTTCCAACGTAAGAGTAATATTGACAGTATTCATCATGTGGATACATTTAAAAAACAACTAGCAAACAGATGAGAATTAGTATGGTTAACATATGAGAATTAGTATGGTTTGTTTTGATTTAAAGTTGATGTATTTATAGAAATTTATAAAAGTTACCGTTTGAATTTTTTAAACTACATACGTTTGATATAAATGATAGTATTGGATTATTTAGATGTGACCCAATGGGTTTCCACCAGCATCCATCAAGAGATTTGGAACCTTGACTATGCTAAGAAGGCAATGGATTCGTGTTTTTTTGGATGAAACATGGTCGTTTAGTTAGTTGGCATCATCGTTCACCACACTAATTTAATGTGAGAGGCTTTATGTGTAAGTACTTCGTCGCTTGAAGAGGTTTCTTAAATGCTTAAAGGGGTTTCTTCAATGCCTGAAGTAAGACAGAGATCAACGTCAGGCCGTTAATTAGCGATCCAACTCTAATATCTTAGAAGAGTATAAGACAAAGTATTTAAGCAATTGAGAGTAATTGTAATATCAGTGTGTATGTAGAAGTTACACAAAGGTAAAACTAGGGCTGTAAACGAGCCGAGCGGAGTTTCAAGCTCGGTTCGAACTCAATTTTGCTATTCGAGCTCGGCTCGTTTAGCAGCTCGATTGTTCACGAGCCGGGCTCGTTTATCGATGCTCACGAACAGTTCATTTTATTTGTTCGTGAGCAGCTCACGAGCTTTGGTGAGATATGGGCATATCATTTGATGTGCACGCATCTATTTCGTGAATATAATCCGCAACCTTGTTCAGTAAAATCCCAGGCTCGGTCCAAGTACCTGGTTGTTCCGTCGAAACCAGATCCACCACATGGCCGTAATTGCAATACGGCTCTCATTGCAGGAGAGACTGTCGAAGCATTGGCGAGCACAGTTCTATTGTAGTGTAATATAATGGTTCTAATTGCTCCGGATATGCTTTTGAGTTTAGAATTTAGAATTTTTCAGATAAAATTTATATCAATTTTATTCTCAAGATATTATCTATACATTTATTATTTGATGAATTTTTCATCCAAACATTAGTGGTGAAGTGGCATTAAAAATTCGAAAAAAAAGGAACTTTCCATGTCAGCAAACACGAGGCAGGCACAACCTGAAACCAAAAAACCACACTCTCATAGTGGTTGACTGTGTGTCAATGTGAGTCCACCATATTCTTGTTCCTCTATTTAATCATATCATCTTTCTTCCCATTTCAATCCACTCAATATCTCACTTTTCTTTCTTTCTTTCTTTCTTTCTTTCTTTCTTTCCTAAACTTTCACTCACAACACAAGAATGTCTATCATGATTTCCAAGTCCATTGCTTCTTTGTGCTTCAATAATTACAACCAATACGCAGATGAATATCTCCATATACATGATGATTATGATGGTGATGCATACTATTTTATTCATGGTGGTGACGATGATGATGATACTGATTATGATTATGCTCCAGCTGCATCTCTAAATAACAATGATGGTGATGACGACGACGATGATGACGACCTAGACTGTGCTCCCGCTGCTTAATTATCATTCTTTTCGTAATTAAGTCGATGGCTCATCAACTTACATAATGATTTTTTGTTCCCAGAGCTTATTCCCATCACCAAGTTTTTGTATCATGTTATGGTTTCAATGAAATATATATAATGCTGCTACTTTATCTTAATGTTGTTGGTATAATTGAATTATAATTTAAGAAATGGACATCCCTCGTAAGACTATACTAATGTTGTTTATATAATTGAATTACTACTAAATCTCCCTAACAAAAGATAATCTATGCTTTTCTTTTTATCCAGTACCGAGCCAGATTGCCAGATTACAGTACCAGGAACAGCAGCTCAAGAATTTACTTGACTGTATAATACAGCTTATGAAGGATCTTCATCAGCCACTCGACTGCACTGTAAAATAATATTGCGATAATCAATCATCTATATAATTAAATGTAAATCCAATGTTCCACACAAAGCACATGGAGTTACATTCTCATTTCATACAAGAGAAAGTTTTACATGGAGATATTAAAATGGAATAGGAAAGTGATATCTACGTGTTATCCAGAGAATTCTAATATTGTTTTTTTTCTTCGCCGTAAATATTTTGTGGTTGTGATTTATATAAATTTATGGTTGTATTTTATACAGGTTTGTGGCTATTACTTATTGTGTCATCGATTTGGTTTACTAGTTGGGTATTGTGTGTGTGGCAAGTAAGTGAAAAAAATGTGATATTTACACTTTGCAAATTAAGCGAGTGCGAAGAGTGATTGAGTTGTAAAATTTATTTCTAATTTAATAAAATAAAATTTATTCAATTAAGTCTTTAATTTCTGGTATGGACATGCCTTGTTAAGGGTGCTACTATAGTATATGAGTTTGAAATTGATGCACATGTTCAAAGTAGATTCATCTGTATGAGTAATTGGGTAAATAACAATGTTTAGGGTTCTTTCAAAAAAAAAATGGCCATCTTATTGGGGAGGTAGTTTTTCAGGTAGGGGTCTCTTGGCTTGAGGCTGGGGCGTTTCCGATGTCCATAATGCAAACAAATATATGCTTATGTTTCGCCTATTAACGTGGGGAATTTCGTCCAATTGCTTTATGTAATATATGTGTTGTATAAGATTGTCTCTTTTGCTAATAGATTCAAAAGGTTTATCTCGAGTATTATATCTGAAGAGCAGTCTGTTTTTGTCTCAGGCGTAGACTGATAATGTAACATAATATCTGCTCATTCTATGAGATGTAAATAGTCGGGCAAGGTCGACTCGGTTGTGAAGATAGATATTTGATGCCACTTGTTCACCGGGTTATATTGTGATGCGAATGGGAGTATTCTCAGAGATAATCGGAGTTCCTTTGTTCGTGCATTTGCTTGTCAGAATGTCGAAGGCAATGGGTCTTCAACATGCTCTCGTTAATCAGGACTCATCGAATGTTTTAGGGGAAATGGATGCAGCTGAGGTGGTTCAGGCGGTTTATTCTTGGCATTACATCAACTTTTGTCTCAACTAATGCTTCAAAATCAATTAGGATCCTAAACTAAGCAAAAATCATCAATTCAGTAAAATTAGAAACTGTATATATATATTTGATATAAACTATAATAATATTTGTGTTGGTTCAAAATGATTTTGGAGAAAAATATTTGAAACTGTTCAGCTGAATGATTTTCGATGAGACTCCAATTGATAATTTTTATTTAGAATTGAGACTTAATTGATAATTTTATATTAATACATTGTTGATTTTGATAGTTTAAGATCCAAATTTACTTTGAAACCTTAGTTTAAGGAGCCAAATAAATATTATACCGTTTATTCTTATTCCGCGGATGATTCAGAGTTTGATGTTATTATGTCTTCTTGTTCTTCTCTTCTTTTCTCGCTAGATGTTCCAATGTTTCTATTCGTTTTATTAGAAGGACAACAAACTCAGTTGCTCTGATAGAGTGGCTTTGTCTTTAGCTGCTAATATTAGCACTCTCGTTCTTTTTGGATGTATCGTTTCTCATTTTTCTTTTTTAATATAATTCTTTTGAGCTTTGTTTCAAAAAAGAAAAAAAAATCCTTTTACCAGGTGTTTGAAACACCATTGTGGATGCTTGTAACAAATGCATATGGTGAGTGGCGCATTTATTGGGTGCATGTAAAAAAAAGAAAAATAAATAATTTATTAGTCCCTTAATTTTTACCTAATACACTGTTTAGTTTCTCTATTTTGAAAAACACATTATAAGGTCCCTAAATTTTGTCAATATTAACCCTTTGATCCTTTTATCTAGTTTTTTTAGACTTGTACGTTATATTTTAGCATAAATAGATATATATAAAATAACAGAGTATCATGATCAACTTGTATTGTATTGTGGTTGTCCTAAAAGCTAAGATATGTTTGGTTAAAAATCTAAAAAAATATATAAAAGGACCACAAGGTTAATATTGGCAAAAGATAAGGACCTTAAAATGTGTTTTTAGAAATAGGGGACTAAACAGTGTGTTAGGTAAAAACTAGAGGACTAATAAATTATTTACCAAAAAAAACAAAAAAAAAAAACTAATGCTTTCCAGTTCTTTAATTTGTCTAAATTGGTCATTTTATCTCTCCAACTCATCGAATGTTCTATTTACCCCCTTAACATCATAAAAGTAGTATTTATCACCCTCTCAATTTGTCCATTTACCCCCCAACTCATAGAATGTCCTATTTACCCCCTTAACTTCACAAAAGTGGTATTTCTCACCCATTGCAATCTGTTATCGATGCCTAAATTGATACATTTTTTAAATGTTAAATCTATATTCGTACTATTTTGTACGTGGAACCTGAATTGATACTTTTCTAAAAAATCATAGGCCTATTTTGGTATCTTATCCTTACATATAATGTCTTTAACTTGTTTATATTAATGTTCTTGTTATTTGTATCTTTTATTCATTCCTTCTATTTTCAATCTTTTGGCTAGTTAAATTTTGATCATCTAATTATTGTAATATAATATTATTGTAATAAACACATGAAGGATCAATATAGTTATCAAATTAAAACAAAATAAAAAAGTTGATATTAAAAAATATTTTTAAACTCATTTGAATAAGTCCAATTAATTTTACAATATAAATGAATAAGAAATACTACTTTTATGAAGTTAAAAGGGTAAATATGATCATAAGATCTGAGAAATACCACTTTTATGGAGTTAATGTAGTAAATAGGACATTTGATGAGTTGGGGAGGGGTAAAATGACCGATTTGGACAAATTAAGAGGGTGAAAAATACCATTTTTATGGAGTTAAGAGGGTAAATAGAACATTCGATAAGTTAGAGGAGTAAAATGACTAATTTGGACAAGTTAAAAGGGCTAGAGTAGCATTAGGCAGAAAAAAAAATTGTTAAATCTAACTCCAAAAAAAAATCTAACTCCTCAGAAAAAATTTCATTTTACATGTTATCATTTAAATGGTTGATAATCAATTTTTTTTACAGTAAAACTATTTAAAATATAGTCAGATTTGAGCTATAAAAATAAAGTTGTATCGCTTTGAATAAATTTAAAAATTTTATCCTTTATTATATATTAACTAAATTGACTTTTGTAATAAAATACAAACTCGTAAACTAATTAACCACTTCAACCTTAATTTGTCAAAAACAGCGTGGCAAAACTATTGCAACCATAAGAAGGCTAAAACCACTCATAATAGAAGTGATTCTGGCTATCGCGTCCCTAACAGTATCTGATCACACTGTTTTGCTATTTAAAAATTACCATGAAAATCATGAAGAGAAATTTACAAAATTTGTTCAATAGACAGACTAATTTACATTTTTAGACTCATTTAAACATGTTACCAAACTAAACTCTTCCGATACATTTTTTTCAAAAAATACTCTCACAAAACCTTAATCTTTTTCAACCACATCTTCTTTTTCAACTGATCTTTTTCAAACCCCTCATATTCTTCCCAACATGCACTTTTTGAAGCATTATCGCAAAACCACAAGGATTATCGCAACAATCTAGTAAGCAAATTAAATTGAAGAAGAGCAAAACAACACTCTGAAATGACCATGTTTCAACCTTTGCAGTATTCATTAGAAATCTCTTCGATGCAAATTCAAAAATAACTAAGCACAACGAAGAAACAGAAACTAATGAAATCGAAACTCGATTTTCATATCATCTCAACGAAGAAAATAAACTATTAATGATTCGCAAATTACCATTTCACTTCGCAAATCACCAAATACGAATGTAATTTACATGTAATATAGCTAGCAAATAATAAAATGTGAACCAAAATAATAAAATGAGAACTAAAATGATTTGCATTATGTGATTTCGGTTTGCATTTTATGATTTTTGTTCATATTTTATGATTTGGAAAGCTATATTTGATTCTCATTTTATGATTTGGGAAGCTATATTTGATTCTCATTTTTCACATTTTTTCTTTTTTCTTTTTTCGTGTTTTCATGTTTTTTTTCCGTTTTTCTTTTTTTCCGTTGTTTTCCTCATTTTTGCTTTTTACTGTTTTCTTATTTTTCGTGTTTTTTCTCATTTTTATTTTTTGTGGTTTTCATGTTTTTTCTGTTTTCCAATTTTCGCTTTTTTGCATTTTTTCACATTTCTCACTTTTTCAATTTTTATATTTTCATATTTTTGTCATATTTCGTCATTAGTAATAAAAATATAAAGAATTCATATCTCTTTTGTTCTTAATGCTCATTACATAAATTCGTAAAAAAAAAACATCTAGTTCGACCTTTCATATATATTTTGTCATATGTAAATGGACCCACGCATATTATAAAAGACTTCACTATTTTATTTATTAAATGAGATCATACTATGTAGTAAATATAAATTAAGGGTCACATTGGAAACGAGTGTTTAATATAAAGGCAAAAAGCATTTGAAGCCTCTGATCTTTCATTGTTTGGTGCATTAAGTCATCGACCTTTTATTTAGACACATTGAGCCATTGATCTTTCATATATGAGTGTATTAGGGTCTTCCGTAAATCAATTCATATATGGGTGTATTAAGGACATGTTTGGTTCAACTGTTAGCTAATAGATGTTAATGTTGTTGTTAGTTGTTTGCAATTGTAATAAACTGTTGGTTGTTGTTGTTGGCTGTTTGTTATAAGTTGTTTAATTATTAGCGTTTCACTCCAAACCGCATGAAATATAGCGTTTGGTTAGTTTTATATAACCGCAGCATTTAGTATTTTTCCTAGACACTGCAGCATTTTGGAGCTTTTCACGAAAAGCTCTTTTTTAGAGCTTTTCATGGACAGTTGTTTGAGTTTGTAATTATTTGTTATTGATAAAATTATTCTTCTTATTTCCACAAGATGCGTTTCCTTTTTAATATTATTTTTATTTCTAGAACAAAATTATCGAAAACAAGGTTTTGTTGCATTCAATAAATTTTTTATTTTTTATATAAATTATTTTTATTAATTTGTATAATACATTTTTTATTTTATAATTTATTTATTGATTAATTTAAAACATGTCTATATTAGAAATAAATACTAACATCAACAACAGTTTAGTATAATTTTACCAAACACTAATAATTAAACAACTAATAACAAACCCCTTACCTAAACTTTTTCTAATAAACAAACAAACAACTAATAACAAACGACCAACAACAATAGCGAACAGTTTGCTAACCGCAAACATCTAACAGCAACAACAACATCTATTAGTTAGCAGTTGAACCAAACATGCCCTTAATACACTCATATATGAATTGATTTACGGAATGACCTAATACACTCAGGGGGCGTTTGGTTCACAAGGGGTAAGGGAAAAGGAATCAAGAAAGGGAAACTAAAGGAAAGAAAATGAATAAGTATTCATACCCCTATGTGTTTGGATATGTTTAGGAAAGGGAATGCAATTCCACCTCATTCCCTTTGTGGATGTTTGGTTCAAATAGGGAATCAAAACTATTTTTTTTAACTTCATATATAATAAAAAAAAATCCAACTCTTTTACTATAGTTTCCATAAAACGTGAAATAACTTCATATATAATCCCAAACAATCCAAAACGTCACTCACTTGCTACCCTTATTGATAATAATATAAAGTTCATAAAAATTAAAATTTAAACTTAACAAAGTTCATACAAATTAAAAAAAAAACAAAAGCCAATAGTCTTCTAAGCATAATATTTCATCACCGGAAAGAGTTTAAGCATCTCCATTGTCCTTTTCACCAAGAAAATCTTTGACAACAATTTTTATACATAGATGTGCCTCTATTAATAAAATATAAGAATTAAAATCAAAAGATAATGAAATGGAGGAAACTCAAATAAAATTAATCAAAGAAAATGCATAAACATTATATTTAAAAAGGAAATAATTATTTTAAAATAATTAAAAATAAAAATTAAAAATGAATAATATGATAAAAGAAAAAATTTTGGTAAAAATTATTTTTCAAGGTAAAAAGGTAAAAATAAATAAGTATAAGGATCAAAAGTGAAATTAATCTAGTGATAAAAAAATATAAATAAATAAATATAAGGATTAAACAAAAATAAAAAAAAAAGTAAAATTTAGTCAAAAATATTTTTTGAGTAAAAAAATTAAAAATATATAACAAAAATGAAATTAATCCAAAGATAAAGAAATGTAAAAATAAAAAAATATAGAGACCAAAATAAAAATAAAAAAATAAAATAGAGAGTAAAGTAGAATTTTATAAGGAATGTATAAGTTTAAGTTAGAAAGAGAGGGGAAAGGGAATAGAAAACCTTAGAGGGAAGTGGTGAATGAGTCAGAGGAGTTAGGAGTAAACCCAAAACTAAAAAAAGGCAAAGGGAATCATTGAATTAGCAAAACAAACACCAACAAAGAGAATGCAGTCTCCCCTTTCCCTTACCCTTTCCTAAAAACCCCAAACCAAACGCCTGGTCATATATGAAAGATCAAGGACTCAATGTGTCTAAATGAAAAATCGAGAACTTAATGCACCAAACAATTAAAGATCAGGGGCTCAATATGTCTAACTGAAAGATCGAGAGCTTAATATACCAAATAATCAAAGATCAGGGTCTTCCAGATATATTTTTTTTTCCTAATATAAACGCTCAAACAAAAACCTTAATTTTGTAAATTTCCCCGGAAGATGTAAAATAAGTAAAAACTTCTTCACACGTGTTATGTGCGAGAGATGGAAAGTCTTTTGGTCAACATTTAGAAAAAAAATAAAAACCAAAAGCAAAAAGGATCTTGGCTACATTTCCAAATTCCTCAGTTTCCCCTTTCCTCTTTCCCTATGGAATCATCAACAATCTCTTGTAATCAATGACATAAAAATCCCAATCGAACATACAAACATGACTACAATTTCCCCTATTTTCATAACCTCTGAATCTCTACACTCAATTCTCACACATCACTCCCTAATTCAACACTTCCATGACTCATTACCCTCCATCACCCCACTCCTCCACACTCCAATCCGTCAAAGCTACGACGTTTCACCATCCTCCTCTCTCCTCCTCATGCCCGCCTGGTCCTCCTCTCCTTCCCTTCCATACATAGGTGTAAAGCTCGTCACCTCTTTCCCCCAAAACTCCACTCTCAACTTACCCGGAATCCACGCAAGTTATGTGCTTTTCAGCTCCACAAATGGCCAAACCCTAGCTTCCATAGACGCCACCGTATTGACACATTATAGAACATCTTGTGTCTCAGGGTTAGCCTCAAAAATCTTAGCTAGAGATGATAGCAAAGTGCTTGTAATGATTGGAGCAGGAGCATTAGCACCTCATTTGATCAAAGCTCATCTCGCTGCAAAACCCAGTTTGGAGAAAGTGATAATTTGGAATAGAACTGGGGGAAAAGCTGCTAACTTGGTTGAGAAATTGAGGGAAGAATGTGAATTGAATGAAAGGGTTTGTTTTGAAAGTAGTGAGAATTTGGGGGAGATTGTGAAATTGGGTGATATTGTGAGCTGTGCTACAAATTCTGATAGGGCTTTGGTGGAGGGGGAGAAATTGAAGGTGGGGGCTCATTTGGATTTGGTGGGTTCATTTAAGGAGACAATGATGGAATGTGATGATGAGGCAATTAAGAGAGGGAAAGTGTTTGTTGATAATGAAGCAGCTTTGATTGAAGCAGGAGAGATTGTAGGAGCAATTCAGAGAGGAGTAATTGAGAAAAAAGATGTTGGGTTTTTGGTGGATTTGATCAAAAGGGGAGAAATTGGTAGGAGGGATTCAGATGAGATTACTGTGTTTAAATCTGTTGGTTCTGCTGTTGTGGATTTACTTGCTGCTCAATTGGTGTATGGAACTTACTTGAAGGGGTAGATAGAGAACTTAGGGAGAGATGTAGATGCTGCAAAGTCCTAAAATTGAGAAGTATCTCCATTTTTTGTTTACTTTTTGTTCTTCATTGATGCAGAAGAAGTAGTATACTTCTTCTGTATCAAAATCTTTGAATATGGACAAAAAAAAAAATTAATAATAATAATAAAAGTGTGTGTTTGCGCTGAATGGAAGTGTCACACCCTGGCTTCTGGTTTTCGCAGGTCGGGGTGCGTGGCCGGCTCGATCTGCGTGTTTAAAGGTTTCGAGTCGTCACCAATTATCACTTGGAAATACGTGTGCGGACGTGATTGGTCGTCCTATCTGTTTGGATTGACTCTGTATGGTTTGGTTTTGATAAGAACGATTTTTAGAGAGATTTAAGGTTCGTTTTTCCGGTTACGTGTAGGGAAGAGATGTAATTTCACCCTATCCCGCCCGACGTATCGGTACTATTGTGATATCATGTGTTTGCTATTTGTTTTGCTTTGAATTGTCGATATAAACCAGGCACTCGTGGATTTTGGGGTTATTGGGTTTAGTATTGAATTCTAATGGGTTTAGTATTGAATTCTAATGATGTTTTCACATCGATTAGAATTAGTTTGGTTATAAATTCGAATGACGTTTTCACATCGATCCGAATTAATTTAGTTATGAATTCGGATGATGTTTTCACATCAATCCGAATGAATTTAGTTATGAATTTGGATGTTTCACATCGATCCGGATTAGTTTAGTAATGAATTCGAATGACGTTTTCACATCGATCCGAATTAAATTGGTTTATGAATTCGGATGACGTTTTCACATCGATCCGAATTAATTTGGTTTATGAATTCGAATGACGTTTTCACATCGATCCGAATTAATTTGGTTTTTTTATTAAATTTCGAGATAACACCTTGACCTAATTTTTTTGGTTTTAAAGTAATGTATATTACATACACATGATCCATTAACTTACATTAAGATCCGGCCTTCACTGGCGTAGGTGACACGCGTGCTAGCGAAATGGATTGTGATATCGGCGCTAACCCTTTTTTTCTTCTTCCTTTTATGCATTGAGGATCAATATCCGTATAAAATATTCTAACGATAGTCAATTGACGAATTTATAATTTCTTTACAAGTTAAATGCTATAAACCCTTACGATAGAGATAATTAACTTTATCCTCATAATTATACGAAAATTAAAATGAATGGGTTCAGTTAGTAGGATAATTAATAATGGAGTAAAATAAAGGGAAAATGACTTAATTAGAACATCTAAAAATTAGTTTGGATTTAAATTGACACTTAAACGAACTAGAGGGGGAGTGATTGTAATTTGTAAGGAGTTAACCGAACTCAAATCTAGGCAATTGTGGCTCAACTGAAATATGGAGGGATTTAATCGAAAGACATGAAACAAATGGGGTTAAATGGTAAATTCAGGGGGATCTAATTGAAATGAATTTGGATTAACAGGGATTTAAACAAGATTGATTAACATTGGAGGGTTACAAGGGTGATTAACCCATTTACATATTCATCATTTGGGTAAAACCCATTTCATCCGCCCCCTATTTCTTTTCCTTCCTTCCTCTCCCCAAAACTAAAACAGCACCCTCATCTCCCATGGTCGATCTCTTCCTCGGCTCCGCAAGCTCCGACCGCCTCACTCAACTTTCTCGCCTTCTCCCTCCTCCTCTCTGATTCTATCTTCCGTTTCCTATGAGTTTCACCTAATTATCGACCCGCTTGAGTCTTACGGGAAAAAATCCGGGAGCGGCGCGTTTCTAGTCTCCGATGAGGAACTCTGAGTTCCTGAGGAGGTTCAGTTGATATACAATCTACATGCAAAGGTAGGTGAGTTTTGAGGTTTGTGGGTTTCTTTGCTCTCTCTCCCCTTTTTCCGACATCGGTTTCTCTTCAGATCCCTTTGCAAGTTCTAAGAACTCTTGGAGGAGTAATGCTATGTCTTTGATTTGAGGTAGATGCTTGCTATGTTGATCTCGTTAGAGAGTGTTGTTTATTCGATTTGAAATGCTTGTGGTATTGTCTTTGTTGATGGATTATTTGTTGGGACAATTTGATTTGGCATGCTTTTGGTATTTTTTTTTTTTTTTTTGCTGGGAATGGATTATTTACTGGGAATAATTTGGCTTGAGATATTTTTTGGGATGCTTGGCTGTGTGGGTTCGATTTTGGCTATTCCTACTGTTATAGTCCATTCTTACTTGCCTGAGTTTAGTTTTGTGTGGAGATGGTTTCCCGTGACCTCCAAACGGATTCCGAGAACGCAACCACGGCTCTAGATAGTGTTTCGGTTGCTCGGGAATGAATGTGGGTTTCGGTTATTGTTTGGTTAATTTATGTGATAAAAATGAGATAAAAAAGAAAGAAGAAGCAGTGATACAACAATGAATATGTATGTGTATATCTGTATGAATGGATTGAAAATATGTTACCCTTGCTCTTTTGATTGATTGATTCCTTATTACAATGTTGGGAATGAACTTGTTGTTGCTTTTTTCCCCTATTACATTGATGTAGTTTTCTTCAAATTACCTCCCTATTATGGTGATGGATCTTGTTTATTTATAGTAAAAAAAATTGCTATGAATCATTGATCATAATTTTTTCCTATTTCCTTTTGTACCTCAAATTTGAGGGTTGATTCGTCATTTTGCTTGCCCATTTTTACTGGAGAGCTGCAGATTGAAGCTTCTCGATACCTGTTGCATGATA
This sequence comes from Euphorbia lathyris, assembly GCF_963576675.1. Taxonomy (NCBI): domain Eukaryota; kingdom Viridiplantae; phylum Streptophyta; class Magnoliopsida; order Malpighiales; family Euphorbiaceae; genus Euphorbia; species Euphorbia lathyris. The sequence continues at coordinate 22,320,206 of NC_088910.1, read as the reverse complement.
TCATCTTATTGATTTTTTGGTAAAAATGTCATTTGGTCATTGGGATTGAATCTTTTTTGCAGACTGACGCTGTGTTTAATCCGAGTCGGTAAGTTTGTTGGGAATTAGTCTCGAATTGAATCGCCTATTTGAACTCTGGGTCCCTGTTTAACTGTTGCCGCTCCGGTTTAATTTTTGTTTGATTTACCGCGGTTTAATTTGGTAGCCCCGGGTTAAATTTGATGATTTTTGACTGTCCCGTACGAATTTGGCTGCCCCGGATGAATTTTGATTACTTCGGACATTTTTAAGGTTCGTCCGGGACAGTCAAGAATCATCAAATTTAACCCGGGGTTACCAAATTAAACCACGGTAAATCAAACAAAAATTAAACCGGAGCGGCGACAGTTAAACAGAGACCCAGAGTTCAAATAGGCGATTCAATTCGGGACTAATTCCCAACAAACTTACCGACTCGGATTAAATACAACGTCAGTCTGCAAAAAGATTCAATCCCAAGGACCAAATGACATTTTTACCAAAAAATCAATAATTCAACAGAGATGATATCATGCAACAGGTATCGAGAAGCTTCAATCTGCAGCTCTCCAGTGAAAATGGGCAAGCTAAATGACGAATTAACCCTCAAAGGGTACAGGAGGAAATAGGAAAAAATTATGATCAATAATTCACAGCATTTTTTTTACTATAAATAGACAAGGTCCATCACTGTAATAGGGAGGGTAATTTGAAGAAAACTCCATCACTGTAATAGGGGGAAAGAACAAGTTCATCCCCAACATTGTAATAACAGGCGTCCTTGGATCGAATGTGGGCTTTGACCCTGCCTTCCGAGAGTCCTGAGTCGCCCCGATATTTAAAGTGGGTATAGAAACTCCCGACATTGAAAGACGGGTCCGCTACATTTGGTCTGCTTTATTATATTTTTTTTTCCTGCAAAAAAATGTAATCATAGGTTAGATATATTACAAAAATGTAATTGTATTATGCATATTTGTATTAATAAAGCTTAAATTTATTTTTACATCATCGTCTTTGTTTATATAATGCAACTAGCCAAATTTACTCAAATAGCACGTGATGATCTAATTAATTGTTAACAAGTATTTGGAGGTGCAATTCAACTTATAATGACTAGACGATGTGAAATTTGAAGACCAAACAATGTAAACATGACTAATCATAAAAAAAACAACAATCATCGACCACTTGGTAAGAAAAATTTTGGACCACAATGATGATTGATATTTACGGAATTGCTCAACACGAGATTAATCGAAAGTATTTTACCCTTGAAAATTTAGGGGCAACAACGTTAATATGCACGGACTCAAGATAAATACACATATTAGGTATAATATAAATCTCAACCAGGCCATTCCTGACATCACATTTCGGTTCACAATTCACGAGGTGTGCGGATTTAGCGTAGATTGAGGACTCGATCCGATTAAACTAATAAGTCATAACTCAAATTAAAGCAAATTCCATTCTATTCAAAATATGAGGAATATATCTCGAATAAAATTTATGATAGGTTAAAATTATACTTTAATTCTATTAAGTCGCATTTTGAATATAATTCGATATTTTTACCGATTTATACCGAAATATGATAAATTAGCCTTAATAGCACAATTTTTCCTAATAAATTATTTTCGAGATAATATTGTATATTTTGAATAATTTACGAATTGTTCAAATTTCGAGTAGAATTTATTAAAAACTTAAAAAGTGGTCTGAACAAAAATGGGTATCTACAGGAAGTACAAATGGTTTTCTCGTTTCATCCACTCCTCGTTATAGCATTTAGAGTTTGCTTGAATTGAGATTAAACAAAGATTAATGAAATTAGATAATAAAAGGTTAGTTGTGCTTGAATTGAGATTAAATGAAGGTTAATCGAAATTAAATAATAGAAAGTTAGATTGCTTTATGTATGCAATCGATAAAGATTGCCTGTAGCGCATGCCAAGTCCAAGCGGAGATCCATCTATTGCCTTGAACCAGGTTCTATTAAAGAAAGAGATTTTCTTGGTGTGAGCTTCTAGTTCTGACTCTATTCCCGGTGCGAGAGCGATAAGGGGAACAAGGAATATCGTCGAGAAAGAGAAAATGCCTTGAATAGCATAGTTTCCCCAACTTCACCTTAATTATTATTTGAACAAGTCCACTAGAGTTGAAAGAGACATTCTCTTTTATAAATCAAAAGGCACCGGACGTCCCGGTGCTGCCTCTCAGCCAATGCAAAAAGACTGGATGCCTTTTCATCTCATGCATTGCACGGCCTTCCTCATAGCCCGACTTACCAGAATGTCCCGTGGCAGCACCATGCAAGTCTTGGTTTGGTTCCTACTTTCAAATCAAAGCCCCCGATTCAGACTTTTTTGTATTGATATTTTAAAGCTAATCAAACTTTTAGGATAAGTTAAGGATGTATTAAACCTAAATAAAAACTCCCTTGCTCATATCATCAACTTCAATCATGATACCAAGAATCTCTTCTACTTTAACATTGCTTTTTTTTTAATATCAAAAACCACAATTAATTTGTTAAAAAGAAGATCAGTCCTCGTAACAAAAAGCTGAGACAATTTTTGAAAGTTTTCCTTGTATTAGCTGAGGGCGAACCTTGGCGCAACGGTAAACGTTGTTGTCGTGTACCTGAAACTTGCAAATGTATTCGGAAAATATACAAGATAATAGCAAGCAGGGATGAGCTTGGAGAAATGAGAAAGAATGGATTTGAATAATAATTTATAACGTCAAATAAATACATGCGGTTGAGAAGCTGCAAAAAATTCTTTTGCAATTTCCACTTTCAGATATTTGTCTAGAAAATTACAACAGAAGAGAAGAGAACATCCAGAATCTAAACTGGAAATATTAGAGTTCATTTTGATTTTGATGAGGCTGTTTCTTTTTGGGCGTCTTGTTGGGAATCCTTGGGAATAGTAAATCATTCAATTGTCTTTCAGCACTATATTCTGATGTCGCCTGCATAATACATACATTTCTCGTTAGAATTCACTCATTAATCTTATTCTTGTACAAATGCTATACAACTTGCCAATCCCAATGTTCTGGTTCTTATATATACTGTAAATACCAATAGAGGTTGCAATTGTGTACATAACTAACCTTACAACACGAGACGAACCGAATACAAATTTAATGGGTCAGTGTTTTATTAGACAAGTAGTGGATTATTTTCGGATTCATACGAATAGACATGCAAATTTTTGGCTGAAGTAAGATCGATCTGTTAACTCGAAAAAGACTAGGCGTAATACATCATTTGCCTCCTGAATTTGTCCAAAAAGCTTGATTAGCCCCTTGAACTTTCAAAGTGTCATATAGCCTCTTGAACTTGCATAAAATGTTCAGTTAGCCCCCTAACTTGCATAAAATGTAATCACCCGGTAGCAAAAGAGTAAGTTAAATACAGAATATGTATTACACGCGTCTTAAAAAAAATAAAACGACCAATGTCGGGGTATGCGGTTTATTATTAGAGAAAACAAGTTTTATAGTTGAGCAAGGAAGAACTTCATTTTTAATCTATTCTATGAATTATGTAATAACATTCTAAGACGCGTGCAATACATCTTCCGCATTTAACTTACTTTTTTACAACCGAGTGATCAATTGATTACATTTTGCGCAAGTTCAGGGGGCTAAATGAACATTTTATGCAAGTTGAGGGGGCTATCGGGACACTTTGAAAGTTCAGGGGTCAATCAACCTTTTTGAACAAGTTCAGGGGGCAAATGATGTATTAAGCCTAAAAATTATTATCCTCTCATATTTTTTACATATTATCGCTAATAGATTACATGAATACATTACATGAACTCAACATGATATTAACATGTCAAACTTTTAGATAGTTAGCGTTAATAGGCTAATTGAAAAATAACATAAATACTATTATATTCTCTTATATTTTTAAATGTCACCTTTGCAAGATATAACAAAGACCTGCAAACACCATATGAAAACAATAAGAACCCAATTCGATTGACAGGAACACGATATATTTACACGAATTGACACCCCAGATGTTATAATTGCCAATTGCAATTAAGGTTGAAACACTTTACTTTCATTTGTTAGTGACAAAAACTTTGTTTCGTTCATATCAACTTCATAAGCATGCAACTAGAGGCACTAAGAAGAAAAATGCTATCACTATAAAACTGCGGACACATCTTTAGATCGATCACTGCATAAAAGTTTGTTCTCTTTGCCAGATCAACTATTAAAATTCTGAACAAGACTAACAGCTCTTAAGCTGTTACCGATCCCATTCACCAAAACTAGGTATATATTAGAGACCTCCATGCTGGGAATGTAAGAGAAAGATGAACAGAGGAAGAAATAACACAACTATTAAGTAACAAATACATACCCGGGGATTAAATGAAAACCGCAAAGTTTGGATTTGTGCTCCAGAGCAAACTCTCAAATCAAAACCAAGGGAATCTACGCCAATAAGTGCCGCCTCCTATGATACAACGACATGCAATAAACAATTAGCTAAAACATGAATGAAAATTCCTGGACATCAAATAGATATTATGAACCTGAGTTAATTAAGCTCAAGGATCATGACGAAGACTGAAAGAGCAGAAGAACCAGAAAAGAACCAGAAAAGAGAGTGGAGATAGAAGAAATGAGGGTTGTAATGTCTCCAATTACTAGTGAGTACAGTCACAACTATAAAGTGCAACAAAAATTACACATAAAGAATACATGCCGCTGACTAGGGGTGCCAAAATGGATTGTGGTGTCATAATCTATGTGATCCACATATTTCACGTGATTATATATGATGGAAATGCAACAAAAACGATGCTCCCTCCATTCCATTATATAAGTTATTCTAGGGTATTCACACAAATTAAGAAATACAATTAATATAGAGTCAAATTAATGAATTTATATTGATTAACTAAAACAAATTCTCTCTCATGTAATGGTCGTAGAATAAGCCTTGGAACGTTAAAAAAACACATGAACCAAGAAAAAATTTAATGCTTAAATTCTTGGAAAACTAGAATGACTTATTTGGGGGAAAAACTAATTTGCTAGAATGACTTATAAAGTGGAATGGAGGGAGTAGTAGTGTCAGGCAGGTTGTCTCTATGTAAATCATGTCACCGCGCCAGAAACTGACAGCCCTACCTCGACATAAAAATGATCATTTTATATCGAGAAAGCAACAATATACCAAGCATAACCAGTCTTTTCTACTTGAAGCAGTAAAACTAAGAAGTTTGCAATGAGCAATAAGTACCAAAACTTCAAAGCAACAGCCTTGGAATTATAAATAAAGTATAAATGCTGGAGAAGATATTAAATAGGGCATTGACATTTCCAGGAAATTTTCAGTTCAATTTCACAATGGCAGAGGTACCATACCAAAAAAATTAGTTCGTGTAACGTACCTCCACTTGGACACTCTTACTTCTCCAGCATAGAGATTTCAAAGCCTGTGTGCTTTTTTCTCCACCAGCCTTGAAACGAGATATTATTTTGCTTGATGAATGTGCAATAGCATCAGGTTGAGCCTTCCTGAAGTCTTCAATCTCAACCGTAGTCTGAAAAGAGGCGGCGCCGAGGAATCAATTCTGGAATTGTAAATCCAAAAACAAAAACAAGTCCAGGAGAACATTTGTTGATAGTACATAGGACACTACATCATCAATGCTTAAACAGCTATGCACATTCAGCAATGTACACTAATGATAGCAAGAGAATAAGCATTATCTAAAATGGAATTTAAAGAGCACATCTTCATTCTCCACTAAGATCTTTGGTCTATTGAGCAGACTGTTTGGTGGGGGCTTGACAAATAAACAACTATTCACCAGTATAACTGCAAATCTTAGATCAAAGGTTTTGCTCAGAAAGCAAAAGAAACATTTATCTTAAGATGAAATTCCAAACTTTTTTGAACATTGTATGTGTAGCACATGGTAAGCACAAATAACAATATAAGCACATGATGTTATTTGATGTTTAAATTCAGTATGGCTAAGAAATGTTCCATCATATTAAATGGAAAACAACGACATGAGTTTCTCAAAATTTTGAAAATCAGCAGTGAGGGTTGATATCATCATCAGCTGACTGTCGTCACGGAAAAGGTGGTATCCTAGATAATAAAACATATGAAAACACTTAAAAGATAACAATTTCCTATTTGTGTGTGTGGTTAACAAGTAAAGTCTTTGAACATATATATAAAGAGCGTACATGATATCCATCAGCTGAAATCAACTGAATTTTAATCATCTCCAGCTTGTAAAATGAAGTTCCATTTTGTGGGACCTGATCTTTCCCTGATTCCTCTGACCAAATTGAGATATCTTCAGATGATTCCGGTTCTTGTCTATGACCGTTGATCCTCCCCTGATCTTCCAATTTGCCTTCTACATTTTCTTCAACCTTATTTATGTCAGCATCATGAGATTGATAACCGGACATGTGCCTCTGGATGTCAGAGTGTTCTTCAATAAAGGCAGGTCTTATGAGGCCCTGAATAGCTAAGCCAGCTGGAGGCTTCTCCATACAATCTATAGGATCGTCTGAATCTGAAGCAACCTATGCAATGGAAATAATATATATCAATCATAGAAAAAGAAAGAATTCACCTAAGGAAACATTCTGATGATGCAATCTTATAATATTCAAAGATAAATAATCAACTATATAGGTTGAAGTGTGAAAGTATGATGATCACATTTTATCAAAGAAAGCACAAAAATTATGATGCATTTGATATTGTGGTTTAGACCCCTTTTTCCATTCTGCTTATTGTTTTACTTGTCTTTTCACCTGCTGCACTGCTTAAAGAAAGCCAGAAAATCAAGTCCAATCCACAAGCTAGATAAGCAGGGTGAGTTAAAATAAATAAATAAAATACAAAAACAAGTTCTATGCCACAGCACTCAGATGGCCCTTTACGATGGACCTAACAGGCTTTTATGCAACTCCATCATAACATCAAACCTTTAGTATTACCTGTGCTAGCTTTTTGGCAAAGTACATTGGATGAGAAGAATTCACAGTCTCCAATTTCGCCCAGTCACCAAGTGACTCATCAGAATCACTGTCCTCATCTTCATCATCAATAACAGCTACCAATTCCTATAAACCATAAAAAAAACAAATGCACATTACTTAAATACTTTTTTCAGTAGAAGATCTAACAACAATAACTTATTGCATAGAAAATGGATATCGGACCTCATCATAATCTTCATCTTCATCATCCTCGTTGTCATCATCTTCATCATCACTATCTTCAACTTCAATTTCCTCAAATCCAAAGTCAATTTCTGATGAGCCTGACTCCTCCATCTCATTCAGCATTTCCGCAGCATCAAAGCCTATAATAGCTTGCTGCAGGGAAGTTTATGGACCTTAAGAAACTCCAATGGAAGTAAGGGCTACCAAAATAACCCCATGCTTATGTGTTACAGTCTGTTGAAGGAATTGAAAACTGTCCTCTTTTCTAGCATTGTCTGCTTAAATTAGAAAAAAATGCTTTCTTCAAAATTTGAACATTAGTTTAGCATTTGCGTTTTGGTGCTTATTTAGGTGTTCATGCAAAGCATATGTTAGTCTATCAGTTCATACCACTAAATTATTTTCTGAAGTAATGCTTTGCAAAATATCTTCATCATTCTTCACTTGAAAGTATATGTCTGCAAGGTAGTGGAACACATTAAAACTTTCAACAGCACAATATGAGCTTCATTATCCAAACAAGGAATACCACGTAAGTGATAATAATAATAAACTTCACATGCTTGACTTACTTCCATGTTCATCAGTAACATAAGGCAAATCTGGCCAGATAATGTTCTCATGAATTTCGTTGTCGATCAAACAAGTCAACATTAGTGTCGCTTTGCAGTTGACCTAAACATAACACACTACAGGCAACATTAGCTATTGCAAACCAGCATATATCAGTAGATCTCTATGCAGATCAGCTCAGTGATAAGTTTAATAGATTTTGGTGCAACTCATATTGCATTTTGATTACATCCAATATTTTATGTTTTCCGCCATCACAATGACTCGAAGTCAAAAACTAAAACATCTGAAGAATTTCTTCTTCAAGTCACTTGCTGACTAACATTTATATGAAGAGGTAAAAAGAAATGTATTTGTTGACAATTTGAACGGTATAGATATACAGCAAGCAAACTGTAATAATTTCAACTGATATCCATGCATGCGTACACATAAAACAGTTAAAAATACCCCTAACCAGGGGCGGAGACAGAGGGGGGCCTGGAGGGACCAGGCCCCTCGGCCGCCGGAACCACCCCTACCTACCATGGATGGTTTCGCTCCCCGGCTGTTGGAACTATCCCTACTATGGATGGTTTCGCTCCCTTATTTTCGACAAATTAAGGTTCGGGTGGTTAACGTTTTAATTAACTCATTGGGTTTGTATTTAATTACAAAATACAACTTGTTTAATATAGTATATGCGATAAATTTTACTAAGTTTGTTCAAAACGACCCATTCTTACTTTTTTTAGTTTAAAATCTAGCTTAATTATTTTGAGAAGTTTTATAGCAGTACGTAAAAATTGGTTCAGGACCACTCTGATGATAACATTTATATATAAGAAAAAAAACACATTTGAGCGATATAGCAAAAAAAAAATATTGGCCCCTCCGGCGAACGAATCCTGTATTCGCCACTGCCACAAACTAAAAACAATTATCTGATGAATACAATGCCATACCTCAACAATGGTCCTGGAAGTTTCTTGAGCTGTGAGCATTGCATCCCCATCATTTCCTGATGTTGACTCTGCAATCTCCTCAAAGGGATGATAATTCCTTCTACTATCATTCTGCTTTGAAGGATCTGAGTCAGAGCTTAAATTCTCTGAAGATGCTCGAATCCTATTCTTTAAAAGACTGCTCCTTCTTAACAGACACCCACCATTTAATCTTCCAAACTTGCTCCTATATCCGAGTCCATAACTATAAACTTAATCTTGTAATCCGGGTGAAAATTAGTTCGAATTTCGTTATTTTAATTAGAATATAGTACTTGTACCGTAACAACATTTTTTTTCCCTTTCTACAATTTCTCATCGTTTTTCCTTGGCAAAATTTTTATCATGAAACACATAAAAACAGGTTCTAGACAAAAATATATATTCAATTCAGTACCAGAGAATGGCAAAGCTGCTAGAACGTATGAGCGGGCGAGAGGTGAAGTGTATTCCATTAGCTTCCTCCAAATTCAATGCAAGACGATAATCTAATAAAATACATAATAGAATATGCGCATTTTATTCTGTTTGTTAACCAAGAAAATGCACGAAACTTAAATAACTGCTGGACGAAGCTCAGTTGAGCTATTGAAGTAAGTTCAAAGCTGTTAATTAAAGCAAAAATGGAGGGAGGAAGACAGTTACAAGGTGAGGCAGTGGAAAAGCAGAAATTTGCACCGGCGTGTAAACGAACAGCGGCGCCGGCGGCAGTTTCAGTCATCATCATCGTCATCATTTCTTCTACCTATCTTTCTATATCTGTTACAAATTTAAACATACAATCTGTGTGATTAAAAAAGGAAAGGATGAGGTTGCAATCCGATATTTGTTTCAGACGTCGCAGTACGGAACTCGTATGGCCATTTAAAACGCATCGTTTTACTTACTCTGACAGCTAAAACGCATCGTTTAGTTGCAGAAAATTAAAAGAAAAAGGAGAGAGGAAATAAATATCATTCTTCTGTTTGGATGCGAGGAAAATAAAAAGGATAGGAGGACAAAATATTAAAAAAATCTCAGTTATCCCCTCTTTCTTCATCGTCAAAGCTCTAGCCGGTAATTCTCTTTGTCTTAATACTATTTGCATTCTTCTGTTCATAATGCTAAATTGTTCAGCGTCATTGTTAGCGAATTAGGTTTTTATTGAACTGCTACATGAAATTGTTCAAGGTCTAAGTTTAGTGAAGGAACTGCTGTGTTGCAGAGCTAATGAAGTTCTTTTACAATTCTCCTTCAGGATGTTTTGTTTAAAACTCGCTCCGCTTCTCGTCCCAAGTAGAACAGAAGTGAAAAGGTTTTCAAGTAGAAGCAGTGTGGTGGTAAGCTTCTTAATCGACATTTTTTATATATTATGCATGCTTGAAATGAAGGCTTCTTTTGACAGAAGCAGCTTCAAAACAAGGTTGATTTCTTCATTCTTTTCGCCTTTCTGGTACTTCCTGCTTATGGAATAGTCAGTTGTTTTCAGTTATGCGCTTTGAAAGGTCCAAGGCCAAGATATCCTCGAGTGTGGAAGAAAAAAGAGAGGATTGGGACAATTTCCAAATCAACCAAACTCGTGGAGTGTGTAAGTCATTCTTCTGATTCTTGAGATATTCGTTTTGTCCAAAACTTTGAAACTTATTCGTTGTTCTTTGAATTTAATTGGATTTAATTTGAAATGCTACTTATCTGCTGATTTTCCTGTTAGCAAAAAGCTGTGAACATTTATAGCTAGGTTAAGAATTGGACTATTTAGGATCTTAGATGATAATCTTTTTCAGACTTTGGTGCTATAGATAAAGGGATTGTCCAATGTCAAGGAGGAAGTGTATGGTGCACTTGATTCATTTGTTGCTTGGGAATTGGAGTTCCCTCTAATTGCTGTTAAGAAAGCATTGAAGACTCTTGAGAAAGAACAGGAATGGAAGAGGATTATCCAGGTACTTGGATACTTATCTTTCTTTTGGTGCCCCTCTTTATCCACTTCCTCCAGTGCCCGTCATCCTAAATGGTTGGTTACTTGGGATTTTAGGTAATAAAGTGGATGCTAAGCAAAGGCCAAGGGCGAACACTGGGAACATATTTCACCTTGCTCAATGCTTTAGCAGAGGATGAGAGGCTTGAAGAAGCTGAAGAGCTTTGGACACAATTATTTTCAAAGAACTTAGAAGGCATGCCCCGCATTTTCTTTGACAAAATGATTTCTATTTACTACAAGAGGGATATGCATGACAAAATGTTTGAGGTATTTTAACCTGCCATCTCCTTATGAGCTCTGTCTTTTCATCTTTATATGAAGCATTTTCTTCCGTACTTCCACGCTGCAACTGCCAATTTATATTGGTCAAGTTAAAGAGAGTGATTCCCGGAATATGCTCTAGCTTTTATAATTGGTTAAGTTGTGTTATCTATTTATCAGATAATGATGAGTTTATTCAACTGACATCACTTTTGGTTACCGCTTCTATAATGCCTGAGACCTTGACAAATTGATGAAGAATTAATAAACATGTCCTTCATTCTTATTATATATCTTGATAATCTGATGGAGCTCTATGGTGAAGAAAACAAATACTCATGACTCAGTTAAAACTTAAATGTAACTGAATATCAGTCTCTTTTTTTCCTTTTTTGATAGACAACTGAATATCAGTTTCTTACAGAATATGTTATAGCGTTATCTGGTGAGAGGTGTCAATGTGATCCATAGTATTCATTTAGAGCAATCATGTATAAGGTTCGGAATTTAGTCAAACAGTTACACATGAAATTTATGGTGAAACAGAATAGCAGTTTACTTAATGTCAATTTGTCTCTATTTTGTGTTTGTAGTTCTTTTTTCTTTTTTTCATAGCAGATGGTGTTCTATCAATTAATATAAGCCAGATTCTTTAATCTTTCATTTTTCATTTAAAAATCAATTGCCAATGACACTGGCCTTATGGTAATCTTTGTTGGATGCTAAGGCTGCAAGGTTAATCAACATTTACTGTTAAGTAACTTAGTTTCTGATGTAGATATTTGCGGATATGGAGGAGCTTGGTGTCCGACCACACGTCCCCATCGTTAACATGATGGAAAATGTATTCCAGAAGCTAGGTATGCTGGACAAATATGATAAACTAAAGAAGAAATATCCACCACCAAAGTGGGAGTACCGATACATCAAAGGAAAGCGTATTAGAGTTCAAGCAAAAAATCTTTATGAAGCTGCTGCTGGTGCTGATGAACGAGCAAAAGGTGATCCTGAAGTTGCCGGTGTTAATGGAGGAGCAAACAACCTACGTGAAGTTGCTGGTGGTGCTGATGAAGGAGAAAAAAGTGTTCATGAAGTTGGTGGTGCTAATGAAGGAGCAAACGATTTAGGAGTTGCTGCTGGTGCTGATGAAGGAATAAAAGGTGTTCACGAACTTGCTGCTTGTGCTGATGAAGAGATAAAAGGCGTTCATGAAGTTGCTGGTGCTAATGGAGGAGCAAACCATGTTCTTGAAGTTGCTGCTGGTGCTGATGAAAGAGCAAAAGGTGTTCATGAAGCTAATGGAGGAGTGAACGATGTAGGTGAAGTTGCTGCTGGTGCTGATGAAGGTGCAAAAGATGTTCATCAAGTTAGTGGTGCCGATGGAGTAAAGAGGAACGAGTAAATCCTCCATGTTCCAGATGAATTGGATGGAGAAGATACAAAATCAAGTGAATCTAAAGTTGATGTTGGTAGTTCATGAAGCAAACAGTTGTGCAGCCGTTCTGCAAACCTCCTGTCCTGCCAAAATTAGGTAGTTTAGTGGGAATGGAATTGGATTCTTAAAGTCCAAACAGGTCTCTTTAGATTGTCTTCGATGTAAATGCAATGTGGTATGGCTGTAACTCCTGGGGCTTTACTACATGTTAACAGGGCATATTGAGGAACTAATTGGCAGATTGCGCCATTTGCTGCATATTTGCTCCTAAAAAGGCGAAAGAACATAATTTGTACATACAAAATGTAACCATATTTAGAGAATGAATGGCTTCAATTTGCAATTTTCTTTTCATTTTCTTGTATTATGTATATCAAAATGGCAAACATCCTGAGATCTCAAATTAGTTAGCTATGAATATCTAATTCACTCAAAAAATATTACTTAATTTAGTAAAAAAAACATTGTCCATTTGTATAAAAGATTTGTACAGTTTTTTAATCAAATAAAAAAAACTATTTTAAACTGTTTAAAATGTAAATTTCTAACGTAAGAAAAAATCCGAATTTTATGTTCAAAGTACGGTTGTTAATATGACCAAAAATGAAAGATCAAAAGTTTGAACTAATGTGTACTCAAGGACTGCTTTGAAGAAAATTGATCAAGAAAAACCTTTTCTGGTCTAGGATGCTTTTTTCCTTTTAAAAATCATAATGATGGCCATCATAACCGCAGTTCAGCCACTGGATCAGCTTGAAACTAATAATAATATGAACCCAGTGAACAAGACAAGGACAACAGGGGTGGTCCGTTAGGCACAAAATAAAATGCTTACCTTAAATGAAAAAAGGATGGTCAAAATTAGTTGGACTGATCTACTGAATAAAAAAAACAATGACATTTTTGCCCAAGGGAAGAAGTAATTATCACTGCAATGATAAAATTCATCCACTCAATAAATAAAAAGCTTATTCTTTTTTTTCTGTGAGTAAAACAAAATGACAGCTTTTTCATTCTTCATCTGTGCCTGAACCCTCCGAACTTGAGACTTGTTTAACTCTGCCATTTGCAACAGGACCCTTCTTTTTAGTATCTTTTTCATCTTCCTCATCTTCACTATACTCGCTCTCATAATCATCGTATTCCTCTTCTTCATTCTCCTCTTCTTCCTCAACCCCATCCTCTGTAATCGCTCCCTCTTCGGTGACACCACCCCGAGTTCCAGCTCGTGTTCGTTTCAGAATTTTAACCTTCAAGTTTGTCTTTTTATCACAACCTATCCAAGAGTCGCACAAGCAGTAACAAGTCAAATTGTAGTTCCCTTCTGCCATTGCTGGGAACTTGCCCATCACAAGTCTTGAGCCATTCCGCACCCTCTCAACTGCTTCTCTGACAGCTGCACTCGTCTCCTTAACGCTTGCTCCAGAGCCCTCCATTGTCTCCTCAATTGCCTTAGAAGCAGCAGTTATGGCTGCAGCTTCGTCCATGAAAGTTACCTTCTGGGAAAACCACACATTATTTGATACAGGATCCGCAAGTAAAAACCAGAAGTTCTCTTCCTTATGAAATGGGAAACAAGGACAATGCGGAAGTGCACCGACAAGACCATTAGCACGTTTGAGAGTTACCCAAGCTTGAATTGTAACAATATCACCCTCTTGTATACCCTCTTCACCTTCAGTTTCACATTTAACTTCAACTGTTACAGAAGGCATCATTTCCAGTACCATTTCAATGTCTTCTATTTCCGACGAGGAGAATCCAGCAACCTGCCCAAGCAGCTCAGAGCGTTCTTGCAGAGTCATATCACAGAAATCCTGAAAAGTCCTCACCTTCTGCATTTATGAACAAAGCTTAAATGTAAGCATATGAACCAAATTGACTATTTATATGTACAAATTATATGTCCATTGCCCAAAAGGGGTGGAAGTTTGCAAAAGCATTGATCGGCAACAATCCAATTCAGTTACGTGAGAAATGACATGACAGAAATAGAATGAAGGAAACAGTATCATTCTCCACATGCTAAATTATCTCGCTATTTTCTACAGAAAAAATTATTTGGATATTGACTTCTAGATTTAGTTAAATCCATTTATATGCAGACTCAAGAAATGAGGCTGTCGTTCAACAAATTACAAGATAAATCCATTAATAAGATCTACCATAAGAGTTTATCTAATCACCTTTCGTGCTATCTTCTTGACAGCAGATTCACTGAAATGTGGCAGCTGCAGAAAGGGTGCAAGCCCTTCTGTAGATCCCCCTGTAGCCTTCCTTGCACTCAGAGGAACGGCCTGTATCACATTAATAAATCCAAACATGACGAATTAGCAGAAGCTGATAAAGCATAATAAACTCTATGCAAACATGTTTAACATCAAATACTAAGGGTCAGGAGAGTGGAACATGTAAAAAGGGCAATACAAAATCTAAATTCTTTTTTTATGTCAAATAATCAGCAAACAACCAAGTGATCAAGCTTTCCGAGATATCTGGTACAAGCTTTATTGTGATCATGTTTTCAAGAGAATTACATCAAGTTTCTCAAACCAACAGTTCTATGACAGAAACATATTGCAACATAAGATACCGAAACATTCTGGTACAGAAGGTGGTGTAACGGTTAGGGATTCCTGGTAGTAGTAATTAGGGCAGAATTGAAATAGGGAAGAGAAGGATAGAAGAAAAGAGAAGAACAGAGATTAGAAGAAGGAATCGCTGGGTTTAGAGAAGAGATGAATAAGGAAGAGAAAGTAAGGTTTCATTAATTTTCATATGATAATCGATAAGTTCCCAAGGAAGAGACTAAATAGGAAAAGCTATGCTGACGTGGCAGCAGTTACTATAGCACACAGATGTGCTATTTTACAGTTGTTGTGTAACAAACTCCTAATAGGAAATAACTACTAAATAAGCAATAACAAGCAAATAATAAGACAATTAACTCCTAATTAATATCTAAAATAACTCCTTAATAGTCGTGACAGGTGGACTGGCAACTGTGCTACTCACAAACAAGGAGCAAGTCTCTAACATAAAAGCCCGGAGAAAAATGGCATATAGAGAGGCACTAGTACTATAAAGGCCTCAGATGCAAATTCAAATTAACGCAATTCATACAATCTAAAATATTAGCATAGTTTGAAAGATAAAACATAGATTGGAAAGAAAAAGAAAAAGGAACAGAAAAATTTCCTAGATGAGCGGACTCGGAGTCGGAGAAAGGGTAGATCTACAAGTTCAACTTTTCCTAATTACAAGCATAACGCAAAAAATTACACATTGTCTATTGTACCATTATGAAAATGTAACTTGAACATAAAAATACATCACATATGATAACACAGCATATGTGACATCATTTGATTGTAATTATAACTGAAAACTCCAACACTAAATCAGCACCTGAATTATGCATTGAGTGAGCTCAACAACACCAATCGCAGGTCTCAACCATCCATGGCCTTGTGCAGTGCGTGGTATGACTGCCATCTGTAAACAGAGAAAACTACTTTTAGTGCTTTGGAGAAATGAATGCTCAAAGAGCAATATATAGATGTGTCACAACTTAGAGAAGACAGCAAAGTTACAAAGAACAACTTGACTGCACAACAAATCGATGGTAATAGATGCTGACATGACAGAACAGTGGAACAAATAAGTTTATTACAAAATGAGTAGATAAAGATTCTTATCTCAAACAGAAAACAGATGGCATTCGCCAGGTCATCATTTACATGCATGATGTGTATCCACCTACATATTCAATTGTAATTTTTTCTTATATGCTCCTGCATAACCATATCAGTCCATTCATGCAAGGGTTGGTGACAATCTTTTTTCCTGCATATAAGTTTGAATCACCGATAACCACAAGACATTAACCCTGAACTGTCTCAATAGAAACACGTGGAGAATAATTGTTTACTAAGTGCATTCATATTACCCAATACAAAACTAACATATTGAGCTGTCTTTAAAGACCTACATAGCAAACTTATCTTTGGGTGTGGTGGGGGAGAATAATAGGGGCACACACTTGTTCAAATAAAACTTCACAAGTAAACTCTTATATCTTCAAAAGAGTTTCCATAACTCAACTGTTGCATTTTATTTTATCCATTGTGCCAAGATCTCTTAAAACAACTCCTTGTATTAGCAAAGAATATCTTATGCACTACAAATCACATGGATTGGGATATGGTAAGGATTAGGTTAAAGAGGTGCTACCTACCAAAAGGATATTCATGACAAACTAACTAATGCTAAAAGGATAGTTGAAGAGTAACAGGACATGCATACCTTCATTAATTCTTCAAGAAGACGAGGTGCAAGTACTAGCACGCGTCTGAAATCACCTAGCAAAGCTGGTGACAAGACTGCTGATTCACGAGTTAATTGAGCTTGAATTAACAACTCTGTCTGAAGAAAAAAATGGCAGAGAATTAAGTCTATGAAATACATCTATATGATCATAACAGTATGTTTTGATTGTTCAAAAAAACCAATAATCGTTAAATAACTACCTTAACAACAGCAGGATGCTGCTTCCAAAACTTAGCCTGTTCTTGCTTAATATTCTTAAGATCTAGATTCAACTCACTTCTAACTGACATAAACAGCTTCTGAAGAGGTTCATCATCAGTCCTACGAACTGGAATTTCCATATATTCAGCAGCCTTAGTGAATACCTCCATAACCTTGCTGATGTTGGATAAAGAAAAGAAGGTTGAACATCAAACCATAAAACAAAGTTGAATATCAGACCTTGCCAAGTGTACTATTTATGGGAAAGGAAAGGAAGGGAAGAACTATATAGCTATTATATTGAAATGGTCTATTTTAAACAAACTAGACAATTCCACTTTATGCCTTCCAGACGTGCAAGGGTTCAACGGAACATATGCTAAAATCTGGGTGAATACATGGAAAAAAGAAGAGCAAAGATTTTGATCCAGTATTCTGAAATAGCAATATTATAAACAGCATGTTCACTCACCAAAAGTTTTCACAATCATAAATCAATGAAAAATATCTATACTAGCTGTACCATTCACTGCATTGTCAAACAGAACAGCAGGCAAAAGAAACTTTCAAATAAGTTCACTGAAAGTCAATCAGGCAAATATTTAAAGCATACTTAGGTTAACATAAATACAATCACACAAATCATATTAAAAGAAGAGGATTCACTTGACATCTAGTTTCTTACACTATAATAGCTCTAAAGCTCTGATTAAATAGCAGGGTTTGTAACTCAAGGGAATACCTTGAACTTTGAGAGTCGGGGTAAATTATTTGATTTCAACTAGTACTTTATAAAAAAAACAGATTTCACTCAACAATGATGCACTATATAGTTGATAGAGAAATTATCGGACATTTATAAGATCGGATCAACAAGATTGAGTGACTATACACAAGATCTGTGTACATGCTGTTCCGACATAGCCAGCAAACATCCAAGAGAGAAGGGTAGGTATATATAGACTATTGCAAGGGATGGAGCACCTATAAAAATCTGCTAGCTGAATATGATTTACTTGGTGAATGAGAATGAAAATTACTAGATATATGGAATAAAACAATTACCTTGGAGCTAAAGAAGGTTTCATTAGGTAATAGTATGCTGAAAGAGTTTGATGCATGACATAATTTCCAGTATACTTTGATGACTTTGAAAGATAAACGACGGCAACCACCAAAGGCAAGAGAATGCAGATACCGACTATCCAGAGTAGAAGTATTCCACCAGATGCCCCTTCAATGTGCAGCAGAAACTGAGGAAGAGCTATGCCCATTTGAAACCCCTAAAGATATTGCATCATGATTCAGTTTCAAAAGAATAATAATTGCTGATGGTGGAGTGAAGCAACCAATACAGCAAAAGCAAAATGTTAACGTTCCTTTTAAAAACTATGGTTCATCACCTGTCTGCCATCCGGATGGCCATATTTTTCATAATTCTCACGAGATAGTGGATCTGTTAGCGCCTGATAAGCCTTTGTTATGAACTCCACAAAGTATTTGTGAGCCTCTGTAGAAATAAAAGTCAGAAAACAAGTTTCATTAGGTATAGGCCATCAATCATATGGTTCATCTTTCTAGAGAGAAAGAAATTCATAACAAGAAACAAAAGTAACAAATAATTAAAACACCTTCAACCTGGATCTGGATTTTTATCAGGATGGTATATAACAGAGAGTTTCCTATAACTCTTCTTTATTTCCGAATCTGAAGCTCCAGGTTCCAGTCCAAGTATAGTGAATGGATCAAAAACTTGAATCTGATTATGATAAGCAAAAAAATGACGAAAAAATAAACAACAAGATTTGAAGAGAATATGAAAAAATGAAATAGGAAAGTGATGGCAATGTAGGGATTGCCAGTACAATTGCATTCGGAAAAATCTTCATAAATAATCGATCAAGATCTGAATACTTACTTCACCACTCATATTTTTTATGTAATACACCAAGAATATCATGATGATCCAAAGAAGTATTAATGTCAAGTTACTACAAGTGGAGAAGTTTGAAATCTGCCAAAATTGAGGGGGGAAACTTAGTGTCAGTATCATTATACAGACAAAGAAGATAATCTCAAGAGGTAATAATACCAAGAACAGATTGAAGTTGCCATAGGAAAACACTTACTCGCTTAAAAATAGATTTTCGATACTTCCGAGAATGAAAGCATTCAGAACACCTACAATTAATGCTCTTACTCTTTCCGGAAGCAGCACGGCATAACTTAACTATTGTGTACGGCACTAAAGGCAGTGCCATTATTGTCAGAATGAAAATTGGGAACAAGGAACTATTCTCTTCGGAGGCAGCCATGGCTACTTCTTACCTGCCACATTTTCACATACAACTTTAGTTAGAATTCCTAACTCAAACAGCAATGAACTTTACGGATATGTTCCCAAAATATCTGCTCAGGAAAGAACTAAAAACAAATTAAGGAATAATGCCATCAAAAGATAAAAAAAAAATTATCAAAAATAATAATAACTATAACAAAACCCCCACTGAAGCAGCTTAGTATCATAGTTGAAGTCCAATAGCGAAATAAAAGAATATGAAATTATTTACAAAAGCATATAAATATGCTTTTAACGTGCGATATATCCAGCAACAAGAAGTAAAGGATTAAATAGAGGAACTCCTGAACACTTGGCGATCTCAGATTAGGAAAAAAAATATGCCGTGCAAGTCATAAAAAAACAGATTAGTCCCAACCAAATTGCTCTAAAGTAAGATATATGAATCCCCAATTGAAACCTAAAAATAAAAGGGCGACTATTAATTTAAGAATTCATTAGAAAAGGGATTGAAATAAGTGAACTACAAATTCAATGGCATCATGAGCCTCTTCAGAAACTAATTAATTAAAAAACCATATCTAGTTCCGATTAACAAAACAACTCCATGTTTCACACAGCAATCCAGCTCAAATAGAACAATTGAACACTCAAGCATGGAGTAAAAGTAGAATCGTCTTAGTCCAGAAAAATATGATAGATAGGGATTAAAGCTAGACTACCAGAAAATATAAGAAACGGAGATCGGGATCAGCCTTCTTGAAGGCTTGTCCGAACGGAGCGAATATGGACTGAGATAGAGTGCACAATTCACAGTCGTTGAGCAGAAAGAAGATTTTGTTGGGTTTTTCTTTGATATTTAGATCTAGAGGAAACTTGGGAAAATTGGAAATTGCAGGGTTTTCATGCGATTTTACAACTATAGGCTTATGTATGATGAATATGCCAAGGATATAGTCGTCATTTAATAAAACGTGTTTTTAAAGGATAAAATAAAACTATTCTTTTTTAATGAGAGTTCATTATTCAAGATTTTCTTTCTAAGGAAATCATTAACCCAAGATTCATGTACATTAAAAATATCAAAAAGAAAATATATCTTTTCTAATTAAAATGATTTCAAAAATTCTAAAAAAAAAATATGCTCTACATATTACAATTAAAATTCACATAAATTATTTCTTGTTAATACTTTTCATATAGTCTAAAATCAGGATGGCTATAAGTCACCTTAATTTTTCTAACCACTCGTATTCTAACTATAACTCTCTCAATTAAACAACATTTCGATGAGAGTCTCCTTCTACCATTCATTCAGATCGTCTTTCTTTCTCTACTCTATTGCCTTTTTTTCTTTGCTTCTTGTCTTCTTTTGTTTGTTCATCTTTTTCTTTTTTTTTTTAAACATCTTTTCTGTTTAAATAATTCATAGCTCTCAGTCCCTCCTATTGGAGTGTTTGTCGTCTTCTCTCTTGAGAAGTTGTTAATCTAATTATATTTTCTGCAATATTTATCTTACAAGCTAGGGTTTCGATCTGATTTTCAATGGATAAAAGGAATGGATTAATGGAGGCATATTCCCAAATTATGTTTAGAACACTACGCCAAAACCCCCTTCAGACGACGGGTAAAAACCGTCGTCCCGCGAGATATAAATCTGTCACAGGGCTCGCTGCCGTCTATTGCACCTTTAGACGACGGTTAGGTTCTGTCATTTGAAGATACTATACATGACATCAGCCTAGTTTCGTACTGTCATATGAACATTGCTACGATACATCTTTTTATTTATTAACGTCACTTTTAATGTCATCACATGACATACTAATAATTAAAAATGTCAAATCGCTATATGGGAAATTGGCATATTGGTATTCGCGGTGACAGTTTTTATAATAATTTCTGTCGTAGTAACTTGTATCAGATGACATAGGTCTTAATCAATCATGTCAGGAGATTTGTTTTAGATAACAGATTCTTTTAATTTAATGTCTTTTTATTGTTGTTTAGATGATATTTTTTTAAACGTAAATGTCACTCCTTGCCTTCTTCTTCGAATGATTCTGGAAATGAACAATAATTATCAAACGAACAAGAATTTCTGTATATCAATGATTTTAATTTTACTGGAGACTAATGCTCATAATCTGTTTACATTTGAACTACACAAATAACTGAATGAATGTAGGGTAAAAAAAATAAGCAATTAATGTACATCTCCAAATCTGTATATATAGTCAGAGGCGTGGTGGTGTTGATTGGAAAGCCAAATCCAACTTGAACTGAAGCATATCTAAGTCATCATCTCCTAGAATCCCCAAAGTCTTGATATCTGCAAAACCAATTGATGATGCTCATTAATTACATACCGTATACAGATAGACCTAATTAATCTCATTTTACCCTTTCTCCATTCTGAGACCCTTCACTTACCCACCCACATTATAAATAGGAAGCGTTTACCAATTCTCAATAGTCACTCAGGGCAACCTAAAACTATACTTACAGTTTGTTATTTCAAGCATGGATAGAAGGAACCTCTATCGTAATGTTGAGTTTCAGATTGACCAACTACGATATGAGGCACCTAGGTGGCTTGTCAATATACATGGTCCTGACTGGCAGCAATGGACTGCCATGATGAATGGCCCTCCAAACACCCCTTATGAAGGAGGTGTATTCATAGTCCAAATGGACTTCCCTGTCGATTTCCCCTCCACACCTCCAGTTGTAAGAACATGCATAAACTTGTTAATATCGGTCCCTTGGGGCATGTTTATATGCCCCAGCTACTTGATCGCCCTGCCCATAGTATTCCCACGGTAAGATGTAAATCTATGTATTTTTTACCCGTAAATTTATCTATTCATGTTTGGAGTCTAGTTTATCTACTCATGTTTGGGGTCTAATTTAATTTATCTATGCATTTTATAGCTGATATGGAATATTTATAGACTGCTGGTAGAGCCCTTCATTGAGGGGCCATTTCTTGGCCGAGAGCGAATTGCTGAACGATACATCAGCAACAGGGCAGGTTACGTAGCAACTTCCAGGAGATGGACTGAAGAGCATGCAGTGGATATATGATGTGAAAATAGCAAGCAAGGGGGGCATTATGATGTGACGTGCGAATAGCGTACAAGGGGGGCGTGATGTGCGAATAGCAAGGAAATTTGGATGTTGGGCAACCATTGAGTTAGATGGTGTGGACTACTGGATGGACATAGAGCCAATCTTGAAGAACAGAATGATTACTGATTACAAATGTACTTGGTAATCAATCTGATCTTCAATGTTGGCTCCATGCCCCTCCAGTATTCGACGCCATTTAACTCTAATGGTTCCACATCATCCCGATATCCTTGTTTACCATCTGCACATTCTTGAAGAAAGGAGATCTGGATGCCAAAGAAACACTGAGCTGGATGGTGTGGACTACTGGATGGGCATAAAGCCATTCTTGAAGAACAGAATGATTACTGATTACAAATGTACTTGGTAATCAATCTGATCTTCAATGTTGGCTCCATGCCCCTCCAGTACTCCACTCCATCCATCCAGCTCCAGTGTTTCTTTAGCATCAAAATCTCCTTTCTAATCGCGCATCACGCCCCCCCTTGTACGCTATTCGCACGTCACATCATAATGCCCCCCTTGCACGCTATCCTTTTTTGATAGGCAATACAAAGTAGACAACTTATTCAAGTAGACATATATATGTATATTCAAGTGGATCATAACATGTTATAGCAAAGTAGTCAACTTATTCGTTTATGTCTATTAAATTGAATCAGTTCTACTTCCTAACACATAACATGCTAAATTGATATGAAACATATGTCTATTCCTGAATCAGTTACTTCATAAACAGAACATAAAACAAGCCAACATGCTTCATACATAGACACATAACACATAACATGCTAAATTGACATGAAACATATGTCTCATCAGCATAACTCATGTTAAAATAGAAAAGAATCAGGCAAGTTCATCATTTTCAGTTTTAAGAGTATGCATGATCAGTTACCTTCCTAAACATAATATCAAGTTCATAACTTATGCTGATAGCATCAAAAACCCATCAACATCCTGAATGGTTTCAATCAGATAACAAGCCAAGTGGAGGGTATATTGTAAACTTATCTCATCACCATCCTGAATGGTTTCATAATATTTTCAGCTTTAAGAGTATGCCTAACATGTTATAACAAATAGACAACTTATTCGTGCATGTCTAAAACTTGTTCTCATAGCATCATAAAGCCACCACTATGTACCTGCCACTTGGATTGTACAATTCATGATGAAGTTAGCATGGTGATGAAGTATATGATACTGTCACCACAAGCTTAGTCATAAACTTGTGTTGTTAGAATCATACAACTTCATCACCATGTTAAACACTTTTCCATAAGCATAACAAGCCAAGTGACATGATACATAGTAATGGAGATTTAGGAGTATGCCTAACATGCTATAACAAGTAGACAACTTATTCAAGCAGACATGTATATTCAAGTGAACATGCTATAACAAGCATACAACTTATTCCTTACTTATCATCATAGGTCATGTTCAAATAAAAAAGAGAATGGTGATATCTTATGATTTGCAAGCCATATCAGTACATGCAATTAGTCTAAATTTACCCTTTAATACATGCTTCATAAACAAATTGCATTCAGAATCCTTACTTATCATTTCAAATAAAAATGAGCCAGTTGAGTTCATAACATTTTCAGCTTTAAGAGTATGCCTAACATGCTATAACAAGTAGACAACTTATTCAAGTAGACATGCATATTCAAGTGAACATGCTATAACAAGTAGACAACTTATTCAAGTAGACATATATATTCAAGTGAACATGCTATAACAAGTAGACAACTTATTCGTGCATGTCTATTTCTTACTTGTTCAAGACAACTTATTCCTTACTTATCAGCATAGGTCATGTTCAAATAAAAAAGAGTATGGTGATATCTTATCATTTGCAAGTCATATCAGTACATGCAATTAGCCTAAATTTACCTTTTAATACATGCTTCATACATGCTCAATGACCCTTTTACAATGTTCCTCTAATACTTGATGCATGATTAATAAGCTACATTCCCAAATGAACAATCGTACACATACTCATACAGAACCTCAAACATAAACATCAACAGAACATCATACATAAACATGTTTTATACACATACACATACTCAATCACTTCTAGCAGTATAACTCATAGGTGTAAGAGTAGTGTCAATCTCAATGAACACTCAAAGCTTTAGAGTATGCCTAATCAGCCACATGCTTAATGATCATTCATACATAAACTCTATGAGTCTTAGCTTCCTAAACAGTTATATCTAACCAATCAGTTCATACCAATCATTTCATCATCACCCAAAACATCATACATATATGTAATCGTTCAGTTCAAACCCACATAATAATATATATACTAAATCAGGCTAGTTTCCTAAATCAATGAGTTCTAGGTTCCAAAACAGTACATCAAACATACACAAGCACTTCTAAAGGCATGACCAATCAGTTCAAACCAACTTAACATTAATATATATTCAGTAAGTTAAAGAAATCTTCCCATATGCTAAAGGCATGAACCGATTGACAATCTCTTCAGTCAGCCTTCGCATGTAGCATTCTTACTATCCCTGCAAATATTATGTTCAAATAAAAAGAAATCAGAACATCTTTAGCAACCGGCAATGTATTGCCCTAGGTTAAAAAAGATAATGACCCAAGAATTTCAGCAGTGAATCTAACAATGAATACAATAAAATCAGTATCTAAGCGAGAGATCTAACCTTTTAAATCATAGCTCTGAAAATCAATAGATCTTTATTCCAGCTGCTGAAATCGACATACACAAAAGTAAATCGGATGAGGAAAAGAGAGAGTAAGGAACAATGAAAATCAATAGATACTTACCAGTACCGTGTTTATAGCTCACCTAATGATTGCATGTTCAAATCAGCCATGCCGATAGAGAGGGATGAGAGGGATGAAGCTCTTGCGTAACCTAAACTGGGGTTTGGGATTAGAGAGAGGGTTTATATATCAGCTGATATTTTAGTCAAACAAGAGCGCCTAAAATTTGGGGATTGACCGCGTAAGTGAAATTTCATTTGCCGCTTTTTTGTTTTCGGCAAACAATGACATTCATTTATTAGAAGTGTCATTTGTTGAGTAAGTGAAATTTAATGAAAACGCGCATTTTATTTGGATGACAGGATTATATAATCGTAATGTCATCTGAGAATCGAGCGCATTTTTTTATTTCGCTTTCAGATGACATACAGTTAAAATATTGCCACGAAAAATATTCAAACGACACGAAAACAAATGTCTATCATGTATCTTGTGTCATGTGAAAGGGAAAATGGCATAGTGGAAGACGATGAGGAACAATGGGTGATTTTGGAAGAAGAACATGTTGTTAATCCTACGAATCAAGGTTTCTACTTTGCTATTGGTCAGTTTCTAACAGCCAAATCTATACACCTTGAAAGTATGAAGAATATGCTAGCATCAATATGGAAGCCTGTGAAGGGAATCACCATCATTGAATCAGACTTGGAGGGAAGATGGCTGAGGAATCCATTGGAGGCAGTTGATGAGGATAAATTAAACAGTTCAAACGTTGATGAAGTTCCTGCAGGGGATAAGTCTAATTCCATGACGTTTAAGAGCAAGAATATACCAACAAGTGGTGGCCCTCCCGAATTGATAGTTCAAATAATAAGGAGAGTCAGAATTCCTCTATTGAAGGTGGACTTATTCACGATCTAAAATGGCCATGCATGGAGAATGTCAGTATGGAAGTAGAATCTGATATCCTATAAAAAAACGGATATGGGGCGGGTCCTGGAGTCTAGGCCCGTTTGGGGTTATGAGTATCATAAGCTAGAATTGCCGTGAGCTAGGCAACCCACGAACAGTTAGTGTTCTAAAGGATCTGGTGCAGGTCCACAGGCCCATGTTAATGTTTCTTATGGAGACAATGGTTAACTCGGAACGCATCTCAAAAATATGTAAACAATTTGATTTTGAGGTCATTTTGTCTTGTGTTAGTATCTTAAAAGAGCTGGGTAATAACACCCAAATGGTTGAAACATGCCATATTCAAGAGTAGACCCAAACAATTTTTTATATACAGTGTTGTAATTAATGTTAGAGACATATAACGATTAATTACATAAAGTGCACATTTAAAAGCATAAGACTAGAAAAAGTTAGGCCTTTTAGTATGGTGTAACAAAGAGAGACCAGTTTCTACCACATGACAGTGTTTGCGTTCTGCACACCCATTTTGTTCGGGTGTATAGGGACAAGAGGCTCTTTGATTAATTCCGTTATTTGACAGATATTCAGAAAGTGATTGAAACTCACCACCCCAATCAGATTGAAAAGTTTTGATTGAACATTGAAAGTATTTCTCAACAAGTGTGCAAAATTTATGAAATACACTCATAACCTCTACTTTGTGTTTAACAAAATAAAGCCATGAAAATTTACCATAATGATCATAAAACAACATATAATATTATCATGAGAAACAACGGGTGCAAGACCCCAAACATCGGAACAAACTAAATCCAAAGGACCAGAAGCAACAAAATTGGATTTAGAAAAAGGCAAACAATAAGATTTACTAACACAACACGCATCATATAAAGCAGAATTTTTATTGTTATTGAATGGAATGTTATTCAAACAAAGAGTTTTCTTAACAACTTGAAAAATTAGCATGCCCCATCTAACATGCCATAAGGGAAGAGAAACATGGAAAGCTTGAACTTGGTGAGTTAATAATTTTGGAATTGACAAAGTATAGAGGCTATTCTTATCATCATCACTTTATAAATATGATTGTATTTTATTAGTATATGATAATTAACTACAATACATAAAAGAAATAGAAACCCATAAAAAATGAAATAATTATGCTTACTTTCTTGAAGTCTTCAATCCATAAGTCGACTTACACCAATCTGCTGTGCAAATGGTGTTAATTTAGATCGATAAGTATTGATAACCCGAATTCTGACGCTAAAAGTAGACTCAGAAGCAACAACGGTAATAGGAATAGCTAAGACATCAGCTGCTATTTTAGACAAAAACACGAAATTTTCTAGATTTATCCTTTCACCACTCCAATGCATCAAACTTATGTCCTTCATTAATACAAGTTCCATCCTTAAGGTACATATCAAGTTCTGATTTTTTAGACTCAGTTGTTTCCCACGTCTCACAACTTGTAAAATTCTAGACATTCCTAGAAGGTTTTTCCTTTTACCAATATTTGAAACTCTATTTCCAGATTCCCCAAATTCCTCCACTATATGAGGATACATACTTTTGTACTCATCATACAATGTATCTCCAACCTTGTTGATATTTTCCCTAACAAGATTTGGAGGAAACATATCAGGAAATGTAATTTCAACAATATTCATTTTTAAGTGAGGGTCTAACACTCCACCTATAGCTATAAGCAAATTACGCTCACTCTAATATTTATCAAACCTTTCTTTCATGTTTTTTTTATCACTTCTCTAACAAAATTATTAGAAGAATCAACAATTTTATCCAACATTTCTTTTATATAATAAACCTAACTAAGAAAAAAATTACAAGTCGGATATTCTGATCCCGAGATAATATTAGTAGTTTCATAAAAAAAAACCTTTAAGATTTCACTCACTTTCTCAATTTTACTCAATCATCAACAGTAGGACAACAAACATAATCGCTATCCTCTAAATCAAGTCTAGAAAATACCTCCTTGAACTTGGTTGCACAAGCTAGCATATCATAAGTATATTTCCATCAAGTCTTGCATTCAAGAACAAATATCCTCTCTTTAAGATTGAATTGTTAGACAAGCTCGGCAAACTTCTTCAATCTATGTTCACTTCCATTGAGATAATCCATAGTGTCATGAACAATCTTAATGATAGGCTTGACTTGCTTGAGACCATGTTGCACCATACCGATAAAAATATGTGCACAACAACGAACATGAAACAATGCACCACCACAAAGCAACCTCTTGGTAAGTGAGAAAATATCTTTCATGATTTTTATGCAAGAATAATTTGCACTAGCATTATTCACATAAGCTGTGAAAACCTAAAATAAAATAAATACCGATCAGTATTATCATTAAAATAACAATAAACTAACTTGTAAGGCAAAAAATATCATATAAAGGAAAAAAACTACTTACTTTGTTCTCAATGCCCCACTCTTTCAAACATTTGAAAATGCTATTTGCTATGTCTTTGCCTTTTTGAGGAGGACGTATATAGACAAAGCTCAAGACTCGCTTCTGTAGCTTCCAATCACGATCAACAAAATGACCCTTAAGAACCATATACTCAATCTTTTCTACACTCGAACGCCACAGATTAGTGGTTGATGAAATTCTATCCACACCTTTCAGAATGTCTTTTAATTTCTTTTTCTCTGCCTCATAAACTTTTTCAACATCTTTTTTTATAATAGTGCATGACATATATGTCCATTCGAGTATTGCCCTCTTTAACATCATGTTAAAAGATGAATGTTCCACAATTGAAAATGGTTGTTTAGTCATAGCCAACCAAATTGTCATCCCTTCTCTAAAAACAAACTTATTAAACTTACCATCATATAAAGCACTAACAAACCCACAATTTGGTGCACCCAAGTCAGTTGGCAAAAAATTAATTAAATTTTGCTGCTTTAATTTTAACTTATTTTGCACACAATTCTTCAAATGTCTTTTGAAATGACTTGGAGTGCTAGATTTCAAAATAATAAAAGAGGTTTTACAATGCTTACATTTTGTTTTCCAATCCCCACATATGAGTATAGGATCCTCCAAATCTTTCCACACTTCGGATTTTCTTGGTCTCTTAGATGAGCCAGATCTTCATCATCTACATCCTTATGCGAGTCCTCTTGAGTTTTTGCTTCTATATTTTCTTCCTCCACTAAATCTAACATCTCATTCTCATCATCAAGATGTACATAATGGTTTTCTACAATAGGTGTAGATGAACAACCCGGTGTTGATGATGGTTCACTAGTAGAGTCATTATCTGTGAAAAAAAAAATCAATAAGAAAGTAAATTAGTAATAGCCATTAAAAGCACTTGTCTAACGACTAAAAATTATTGGTCCCTTGTGATATGAGAATAAGTTCCTAAAGGGTGGGGGGGGGGGGGGGTTAAAGGAACTATTTAAAATTTTAAGTATTGAGGCTGACTTGTTACCATTTGTGAGTTATAGTTTTTCACTTTGATTGATAGCACAATGATATTGGGAAGGGTCAGAGGCAGCTTTAGTCGATCAACAACTAAAGTTGTTTCTAACGTTGAGTCAAGAAATAGCACTTGGAAGTCTATTCCTGAACTCAGCACCAGATCACACAACTCAGTAAACTTAAGTTAAGCGTTTACTAGGAAAAAATGAAAGCAACAGATAAATGAGATAAGGGATAGAAAATGTTACTCAGCAGCTTTATCCTGGTTCGGCCTCCTGCCTACATCCAGCCCCCGGAATCCTTTCGAGCTTTAATCCACTACTGAGCTCTTTTAGGTAGAGCACAAACCCCTTACAATAGTCAGCGAGTAGTTACAAAGTACCGTCCTCTATAAACCTATACTCATTACTATCTACCTCTGATTGCTAAATACCAAGCAACTTAAAGTCTCCTAACAATTTGATAATTGATAAAGTTTTTGATCTATAACAAAGAACACTTTGAAAGATCTAATGGATGTGAGGATGTCGTGCGATAGAGTATTCCGTCGTGAAGAGCGTATCTCCAAGATTGTCGGATGACCAGTGAAGCCTGCATCTTATCTTCTAGGAGCAACCCATTCTGGAGGAATTTGATTATGTCGCTCCTCCAGCCTGATGTTTCAGCGCCCACCTCGCTGATATGGAGAGAATATTCTGTTCGTATTACGAGGGTCGATGCTACCTCGATGAGGGTCTGCGGGTCGCTGGATTGCTCTCCGGCGGCCAAAGCAGTGATGCCATCGGCCTCCTCGTTTTCTTTGTGCAAGATAAGGAGGAGGGCAAAGGTGACCCCCTTTAAAGTGAGTTCGAGGATCAAGGCTTTTGCCCGTGCAAAGTAGAGGAGCATGACTGGGTCTTTGGCTTTGTAGGGGATGTTGATGTGACAAACGATCAGTTTAGAGTTGGAATAAATGATGAGGTGTCCCGTCACTAATGCTTTTGCTAGAGTGAGAGCCGTTATCAATGCTTCGTATTCCGCTTGGTTGTTGGTTGTCGAGAAATTGAGTCAGACAGCGTATCAGAGATGAAGATTGTGGGGGCCCAAATTGCGACTCCTACCCCCCTCGTCCCGAGCCATACGAACCGTCGATGCTTATACTCCACTGATTGGTAGCGGGTGCCCCCATTGGCAAGACCTCCGTTGCTTCTGCAGGTCCTATGAATTCGAGGATGAAGTTCGAGAGTACTTGTGCTTTAATGGTGGTCCTTGGCTCGAAACGAATATCAAACTGGGAAAGACGAATCGACCAGTTCATGATTATTCCGGAGACCTCGGGCTTCTGTACTGCCATCTTCAAAGGGTAGTTGGTCCTTACCACAATTGTGTGGGCCTGGAAGTATGGCCGTAGTTGTTCTGCGGTGTGTGATATTGCGAAGAGTGCCTTTTCAACAACCGTGTAGTGTGACTCGGCTGCCTTTAGGATCCTACTAAGGAAATAGACCGGGAATACTTCCTCTTCCCTTGATTACATCAGTACTATCGCAAACGGCTTCCTCCGCTATTGTGAAGTAGAGATGGAGATCCCCGTCCGGAGTCAGGGCGGATAGTAGTAGCGGGGAGGTGAGGAATGTTTTGATGGCCTCGAATTTCGCTTGACAGTCCGTCGACCAAGTGAAAGGATGTTCTTTCTTCTAGTGTTCTAAAAGTCGCTAGACGCTAGTCGGGCAGACAAGACATCAAAAGATTAATCGGGGATTAATCGGGGATTAATCAGATTTGTAATTTTCTACTTTTTATATTTATAATGAAATAAATATTATATAAACACATTTAAAATATAAATTATCACATCTAAAAATAATATTAATAAATATTATAAATATTTGTTTTAAATAAATAATAAATATCCATAAATATTCATAAAAAAATGTGTCTATTTCTCTCTCCATATTCATCAAAAAATTCTGAAAAAGCAAAGTGGTGGTTTCTGCATTTTCGTCAAAACGATGAAAAAGGAGGAGCATAGGAGTGACGAGTGAGTGGTGGCTGCGATTTTGTGAAATGAATCAATTTAGGGCACTAACTTTAGATGGATATTTGGGCTTTTTAATTTTTAATTTTAATTTTTAATAAATCGAATGAAATTAGTTTTATTTAATGCTGTAACTTAGTTTTATTTTTTTTACTTGTATGATCATTAATTATTTTTATTATTTTGTAGCAAACTTTTTATAATTTTTTGATTTGACCCGATTTTTAGCTGTCTAACCCGTTTAACCCGACTTGCCCGTCTAGCCCAACTTGCCCCGATTTATCCCGACTTGCCCCGATTTATCCCGACTTGAACCGCCTAGGCAGAAATATATCGGACCCCCGACTTAACCCGCCCAGTTATAAAAAATCGGTCAGTGTTGTGAATTTCACCGATTAGTCACCGACTTGGTCAACTTTTAGAACACTACTTTCTTCAGTGCTTTGTAGAAGGGGAGACATCACTGGGCGGAGCAGGAGATAAAGCGTCCGAGCGCACTCAATCGGCCATTTAACCCTTGCACCTTCTGTAGGTTGCGCGGAGGGTGCATCCCCAAAACTGCTTCATTCTTCAGCAGGTTGGGCTCGATCCCTCACTCTGAGACTATGTAGCCCAGGAACTTTCTCGATCGAATGCCGAAGAAGCACTTTTCAAGGTTCAACTTGAGGTTGTACTCATGGAAAATGGTGAATACCTCTACCAAGTCTCGTGGGTGGTCGCGTTCATCGGTGCTTAAGACAATTATATCATCGATGTAGACTTGGACTGTTTTGCCGATGAGGCGGGCAAACATTTTGTCAATCAGCCACTGATAGGTCGTTCCGGCATTTTTAAGCCCGAAAGGGATGACACTATAGCAATAGGTGCCCTCGTGAGTGATGAAAAAGGTCTTCTCTGCATCTTCGGGGTTCATCGGGATCTGTTGAAAACCCACGATGGCATCGAATTATGATAATATTTTTCGACCAGCTGTCTGATCGACGAGCTAGTCGATGTTAGGCAGAGCATAACAATCTTTAGAGCAGGCTTTATTAATATCAGTGAAATCGACACATATGCGGTACTTCTCGCTGACTTTCTTTACAAAAAATACATTAGAAAGCCAATCTGGATAATGCACCTCTCGGATGAATTTTACAGCGAGGAGTTTGTGTATTTCTGCCTTGGCTGCTGCCTGTTTGGCCGGTGCCTACAAACGCTTCTTCTGCTTGATGGGTGCAAAGCCCGAATCGACATCAAGTCTGTGAGTGGCCACCTCTGGCGATCCTCCTGTGATGTGCTCGGTGCTCCATGAAAAAATGTCAACATTTTGGCAGAGGACCGTCTGGATGGCGTCTACGAGGTCGGGTGCCATGTGGGTGCTGATGCTGACCTTCCGCCCGTCTCCTAGGTGGAAGTCAACCACGGGCTCGATGGGGGTGGGATTATACCCTCTCATGTACATAAGGTCACTATTCAGATACATCGATGCGCGAGGCTGTGTGGCCTGCCATTGGATCTTTTTGGCCAGTATCATATCGCCGCTGATGGTGATATGGCCGTTATGGC
Source organism: Euphorbia lathyris (assembly GCF_963576675.1). Lineage (NCBI taxonomy): Eukaryota > Viridiplantae > Streptophyta > Magnoliopsida > Malpighiales > Euphorbiaceae > Euphorbia > Euphorbia lathyris. The sequence continues at coordinate 22,287,076 of NC_088910.1, read as the reverse complement.
ACGGCAAGGTTAAGTAGAGGTTGGAGATGTTGACGCTGGCCTTAATAGCGACAAGCAGGGGTCTCCTCAGGATTGCGTTGTAAGCTAGAGGAATGTCAACCACTACCCATTCGGCTATGTATTCGACCTCCCTGCCCCTCTGGGATAACACCACCGGTAGCGAGATGACACCCTTTACGGGGACCTTGATATCGGAGAGCCCAACCAGGAGGAAACTGCCTGCTTGTATGGCCTCGCCGATGCTCTTTATGGTGCTCAGCGCCACCCAAATGAGCAGATTGATGGAGCTTCCTGTATCCTACCGGGCGATCACAGTCGTTGTAACGCACGAACATCTGGGCCATGGTCATAAGTTCTTCGAAAGGTTGGGCATTTTTCTGAAACACTTATGCTTCAGGGGTTCGCATGATGTTCCTTTAGCCAGGGCATCATGCGCAACCTCGAGGTTCAGGCCCTTGACCTGCAAAGCCATATGGTGAAATCTTGAGAGGAAGTTGCGCAGAGGCTCAGTCGCTCGTTGCTTGAGCCCGTTGAGATCCGAACTTATCTTTCTGACCTTGGCCGCGACGACGAAACACGAGAGAAATAGATCTTTAAGTAGGCCAAACGAGTTGATGGATTCTGGCGTGAGCCCTCAGTACCACTCCTGCCCGCTTCCTAAGAGAGTGGTAGGAAAAACCTTGCACATTATGTCCTCATCTTTGGAGTAGAGGTTTATGGTGCTCATGAAGGAAGCCATATGGTCATTAGGGTCTTCGGTTCCCATGTACTGTGACAATCGAGGTGCCTTCCTATCTCGCAGGAATCGAGTCTCAATGATCCGTTGGACCAGCGGGGTCTTACTGGACGTCATGCTTCCTCCCATCACTCCCTCGATGGCCCTTTTATCTAAGAAACGCTGGATCTTGGACTCCAAGAGTTCCTCCATATCTGCCATGGAGGTGGCCTCGACAGCTAAGGCCTGGTTACTCTACTAGGGGTGGATATGTTCGGGAGCTTTTATTGGGGTCTCCGACGATGGGATCATCAGCTCGGATCCTCATGCGTTGGGCCTGGAGCCCAGGGGCGTAGCAGTTTCTTTGAGGTACTGCCAGAGCTTGGCATTCTCATCCTGCGGGCTCCTTTGCTGTTCGATGATCCTTATTTGGGCCGCGGTTTGAACCGCATGCACCGTCTGGAAACCGAGAATCGCATTTATAAGTTGCGAGGTACTGTATGCCTCTTCATCCGCAGGGTCCACCTCTTCTAGCAAAGGCTCTAGGTTCCTTGGGGAAACAGGAATGCTGGAAATGGGTCGACGTTCGTTCGTAACGGAGCTGGTTCTGCCAGTCGTCATTTCTCTTGAAGGTGTAGTTTCAACTGGGTTTTCCATCGTTCTGAAATTCCTGAAGTCACTCGTATTCCACGATCACCATACCAAATAATCGGGTATGGGCTAAATAGTGACTGAGGGCCGTTCATGAGGGTAGCCGCGAGGTGTCTCTGTCAAGGTCGACGTCCCTGTGTGGGGATCGGTCCCTAGATACACTCCGATGATCAAGTTAGTAAGTGTTTAGGTGAGGTACCAAGTAATGAGTTAGGAGAGAGAATGCATACCGAGTGGGGGTTCCTTTGGTGGGGGTATTTATAGGAGGTGCTAATGGGCCTGTTGTGCTGGGCCCACCTGGGGGGTTAGGGCTTTAGTGGGCCTGGCCCATATCCCTAATCAAATAGTATAAGTCCTTGCTCAAGATCAATGTTCAAATAATAATTTATAAGGTATTAAGGACTGGGTCTACATATTTATTATATCCCCAATTTTAGAGTAAAGTAAATCAATAAATCAATGTTTAAATAGATAAATTAATGGAAAAGATCTAAAAGCTTTTTTTTTATCAAACCTCAAATCTAAAAGTTTACGCAACATGCATATAATTGAGCAAATCTTAAAGTTTTTTTTTGTTATCAAACCTCAAATCTAATTATTCAGACTAACTTACACACTGCTTATTTAAGATTTGCTCATCTTTGTATAAAAAATATACATATTTATATTCCATTTCAAGCAAATATTTAAAAGTTAAATTAAAATTAAGTAATTACTTACCCTTTCAAAAGTGCTCCAAGTCCTTTTATATTCGGATGAACTTGTTGTCAAACCAAGTATTCTTTTAGCAAAATTTAACAAATTTATACATGATTTCCATAAATATTCCACCAACCAGCTATAAAAATATAGTAAACTAACAACACTATTGCTTGGTCAAATATTTACAAAAGCAAAACAATTAATGGAATAAATAAAAAATAATGACAAAAAGTTTTCTTACTCATATAATAATTTTAATTATCTTGTGGCCATCCTTAGCAATATGTTTTCAAAATAAACCTTCATTCTTCAAGTACTTGTATAATTCTATATTTATCAACTTATCTAGATGGTCAACATCATCACCAAACATCCTCTCCGCACATTTAATAACCCACCCATAACCACTCCATCATTTAGAATTCTTGCATCAACGTATGTATAATAAGAGTTCAAGAGGTATCCCGTTAGATATACCATACTATTAAATCGTTAATAAGATTTCTTACCAACAATGTCAAGGATAGGATGATAGTGATTTTCATTATCTTTGTATACCTTATTAATCTCTTCTCTATCTTTTTTCATCTACCCATATACAAAGTCCATTGATGGCTTTTGATCCCCATCAACAAGGCAAAACACTATAAATAAAAGGGCAAACACATTTAAGCAAATACTTATCCAACTAAAAAAAGAACTCAAACCAATAACCAACGCTGCCTTTCCTTTTGCACTCTTTTCGTGCTTGCTTTCACTCCACTCAACACTAATAATCATAGTTCTTAAATCATTCTCTTCTCCATCAAGCTTTGTAAAGTAAGAAAAGCGGTTATAAATCTAGTGAATTCTGACCTCACTATGTCTTTTTTCGTTGCAGATTTTCTCATTAAGTGCAAAGTTTTGTGATATGCATAAATGTGGATGGTGAAAATCTTTATATTGTCAATCACACCCTTGAATCTAGGTTGGGTGCCAATTTCTCAAAGCATAAGATTGATGGTGTGAGTTGCACAAGAAATCCAAAATATTGATGGACTCTTCAATTTTAACAAATCTATCGTTGCCATGTTGTTTGAAACATTATCTGTCACCACTTGAATAACATATTGTTGCCCAATATCTTCAATGCACTTATCTACATACACAAAAACATATTAACTGGTGTGTGACTTATTTAATGCTTCCACAGAAGAAAGAAATGTTGTCCCTTCTAGACAATTAACACACAAGTTCATGATACTTCATCTTTTCCAATCACTCCATGCATCGGTCATGATAAAGTAACCATTCTTTTTCCAGTCCTTTTCTTGCTTCGCCAATAAGTCCTTAGTTCTATCCACCTCTTCATTCAACAATGGCTCCCTTAATAAGTATTGAGTTGGTGATTTGTAACTCGAGCCAAATTGCCGACTCGCTTTTACCACCCTCTTGAAACTATCATTCTCGATTGCATTGAAAGGAACGTCAGATTCATACATCCACCTAGCCAAAAATTGATGCACTTTATATGTTCTTTCATTGAGATTATTGATATTTTGATTTTAGAGGTTCTTCTTGTTTGGATCAATGTTGGCTGCATAATGATCCATAGGTCTAAGAAACTTTTGCTTCTTCCTTCGTGTCTTATTTGACAATTTTACCCCCTAACGTTGGTAAGTTGGTTCAATTTCACACATTTTGTTCCTTATTCTACACCAATTGCTTATCCGTTGTTTAAAAAAAAAATTATATTTTTTCAGATTTAACAATTGAATTAGAGATTAATATTTTAAAATTCAGTGAAATTTTTGAAATTTTTTTATCCAACGCGTACAAAATACAATATATATTTTAAAAAAATTGATTTTTTTTATACTTTTAATCACATGTTTGTGAATTGTTACTCATTAGCGATAAAATAATGCATATATGAAGTGTACATAAAAAAATTATGATCGAAAAATAGTTCAATGAATTATTTTTCAAATTAGCCCAACTTATCGACTACCCACCTTAAACATAAAATTACATAATTTTAGACATCATTAGTAAAATTGCCTCCGGAAAAGGGTTAGAGGTACACCATATCCCATGCTCATATATGGGTAAAGGAAATGTGTAATAGCTCGGCTCATTGTGAGGGCAAAAAGCTATTGTTGAGATATGAGAGGCAAAAGGCCCAAAACTTCAAATATCATAAAATTCCTCTTCTTTCATTCTATGAACTTATCAACAACCACCCATGGCATCCCCAACGGAACCAAGGCATAACCACCACCAGCCACCATCTAACTTCTTACACTCAGCCACTGCTGCCATTTCTTCATTTATTTCGACCCCTAAAATGCCTTCGTCTTCAATTACCCCCTTATCTCCTTCCAAAATTTGCTTACCTTTCCAATTTGATTCTCTCACCCAGTCTCTCTTTGAGTCGTCTCAGCAGCCGGACTCCATCTCGCCAAAATCATCCGCTGTCAAGGGCTTTCCCTCTGCTGAATCCAGCTCGGGATTTCCGTCAACAGTCAGGATTGCTGGCCTCAATTCTAATGGCAAGGGCGGTGGACCTGCTTTCGTCGGTCAGGTTTTTAGTATGTGCGATCTTTCAGGGACTGGGCTCATGGCTGTCTCTACTCATTTTGATATTCCCTTCATATCCAAAAGGTAATTTATTCAAATTTAGCAAAATTACAGTTTGAAGGGGATAGATTATCTGCTTCTTAATAATGACAACACTTGAGAGAACGTGATTGCGTTGCTATAGGGACAAACGGTAGGTTTCACTTAGGAGCTGTTTAATCTCAATTAATAGGATAACTGATTTTTCATTTATTCATTTATGTGCATAATGATCAATTGGCTTTTAGTTATATGGGCGGTGAGAAATTCAAACCCCTCTTTGGATTTTAGATATGAATGTTATACTTTCATAATGTACGCAGATCCTGCATTTTTATCTTCCTATTGGATGATTAAAAGACTTGTGACCTTCTACGTTCGTAATCCTTGAAAATGGATTGAAATTGATCTTTTTCTGCATATTCAAATTTATTGTTTTGAAGAGTGGAATGGGCTTAATGGTACTTGAATGAACACAATAGCGTTATTGTCCATTGCCTACTAAAATCAAGTAATGCAACATTGAGGATAAACAAAGCATTTGGATTCTAGTTTCATTGAAAAAAAAAATGGAAACTTTATTTTGAGAACACCATTCCATGTTTATTCTATAGCAAACCTAATGAGGCCTTATCTTGTTTTTGAGTGGAGATATGTATGTTTGATGTTGGACTTTTGTATGGCGTCTTCAATAAAAGTCATTGTACACCAACTGACCTTTTTTTTTCTTCAATGAATTTGATCCATAGAACACCTAAGTGGCTTAAGAAGATGTATGCAACAGTTACTAAGAGTCAGAGAAATGGTCCCGTGTTCCGTTTCTTCATGGATTTGGGTGATGCAGGTATTTTTCGATCAATATAATACACTCATCATCTCTTTGTTTTTTGCTTTCGTCCTCTCTCTCTCTTATTTATTCTTCTTATAATTGCTAATAGCAAATAATTAATACACATTTGATGATATATGTTTTTTAGTTACATATGTTAAACGGCTAAACATTCCAAGCGGCGTGGTGGGAGCTTGTCGTCTTGATTTGGCATATGAACATTTCAAGGTATTATTGACTGGAAATGACACTCTCTTTATGTTATGTAAGATATGTGGAGGTTGGGATATTGAATCCTAGCCTATTTGTTGAAGTTTTTGTTGTTCTTTTTTGCCTCTCAATATGTTCTGTTCAGACATGTTATATTTTCGAGTACCTTACTGGCTTACTTTAATTTATTACATGTTCTTGTTGTATTTTTGCAAATGTTATCCTTTTGTTTTAAGCATCTTTCAAAGTTCATACAAGTAATGCAAAGAAGGAGAAAATGTTGGCTAATCTAGTGCATGTATTAGTTAGCATTTCAGAACCTGATTTTCTATTTTTGTTTCCACTCTGGTTATACCTGACTTGCTCCCAGAGTCTTATCAGTAATGTACTGCCTTCTGTAACATTTTCTCTGGTATATGTTGATGAATGTGCAAACCATCTATTATGTGGTTCTTCACCAGATTCAGGCTACTAAATGAAGTGTCAAACTCTGATATATAACTCATTTTACATTCTCTTCTTTAGCAATTTATTGGTGGAGATTGAAACTATCCATTTAATGAATTAAGGCATGTTTGTTGTGTTGTACTTGAATTTGTGTGTGTCTGTGTATGAGTGGAGAGCAAGAGAAAATTGTTTCTAATGCTTTATTGATAAAGAGAGCGACTGGTGTAGAAATACATGGTAATACAATACAGGCTGGCTGACCAAGGGTATATATTCCAGATTCTAACTGGTAATATGAATTCAGAAAGGGTGAAATGAGGGAAAATAATCATAATCTGGCTGATAGAACTGTTGAACTGTGGTTGAATGATCTCCTTCTTTAAGGTTTTTTTGGGGAAAGAATACACAAAATTTAATGATATATTGCTTACACCAGTTTGGCTTTATGCCGGGAAGATCAACTATGGAAGCCATCCATCTAATGAGACAATTAATGGAGCACTATCGAAATAAGAAGAAAGACTTGCATATGGTTTTCATTGACTTGGAGAAAGCATATGATAAGGTACCAAGGGAAGTACTTTGGTGGGCCTTGATAAGGAAAGGCATTTCGCGGAAATATATTGACATCATAAAGGACATGTATGAGGGAGTATGCACGAGTGTACGTACTAGTGTTGGGAAAACTGAAGAGTTTCCTATTACGATTGGAGTGCATCAAGGTTCCGCACTAAGCCCATTTCTTTTTGCCATCGTTATGGATGAACTAACAAGTTCACTTCAAGATGGTATACCATGGTGCATGCTGTTTGCAGATGATATTGTGTTGGTTGATGAGACGAAAGAAGGAGTGGAGATGAAGTTGGAACTATGGAGGCAAACTCTAGAATCTAGAGGCTTTAAGTTGAGTCGAAGTAAGACAGAATATTTGGAGTGTAAGTTTAGCGGCCGTAGGAGTAGGGAGGCAGGGACAATCACCCTAGATGGGAGAGTTGTTCAGGCCTCGGATTGCTTCCGGTATTTAGGATCTATTATCCAAACGGATGGAGAAGTAGATGGAGATGTTGCCCATAGGATTAAAGCTGGTTGGTCGAAGTGGAAGAGTGCTACGGGTTTCCTTTGTGATCCCGGCATGCCTAATAGATTGAAGGGAAAATTCTACCGGACGGCAATTAGACCAGCATTGTTATATGGTACGGAGTGTTGGGCAGTGAAACACTGCCACATCCATAAGATGTCGGTGGCGGAGATGCGTATGTTGAGATGGATGTGTGGTCACACGAGAAAGGACCGGGTGCGTAATGAAATAATTAGGACAAAAGTAGGGGTTACATCTATTGAGAATAAAATGAGAGAAAACCGACTAAGGTGGTTTGGCCATGTGAGACGTAGAGCGCTTGATGCGCCGGTTAGGAGAACCGAAGAGTGGCAAAGGGATGTAGTGGTGAGGGGTAGGGGAAGACCTAAGCAAACTTGGAGGAGGGTGATCGAGAGTGATACGAGTTTATTGGGAATTGAGGAAAATATGGTAGTGGATAGGACGGAGTGGAGGGAGCGAATCTGTGTCGCTGACACGACTTGATTTTCACGGTTTTATATGATGGTTCATGTTAGCCGACCCCGAATCATTTCGGGACTAAGGCTTTGTTGTTGTTGTTGTTGTTGTTGTATTGCTTACACCGGAAAAATTTCAATTTCACTTCATCTTTATGTGAATCTTTTGCATTTTTTGTTGCCTCTATGTTTATGTCATCTCTTTCTTGCTTTATATTCTGCAGGAGAAACCTCATCTTTTCCAATTCGTCCCAAATGAGAAACAGGTACCATAATATTAACTCATCTGATATTTCTACCAGTCATAAATTCTGTTTTAGTTTTCTAATTTTTGTTCACACAGGTCAAGGCAGCCAACCAGCTTCTCAAGACCATTCCTCAGAGTGATGGGAAGAGGAAGGTTGAAGGAGTTCCAGTTTTCACTGCTCAAAATTTAGATATTGCAATTGCTACTGCAGATGGAATTAAATGGTAAATTGAAATAATGTGATACTGCAATCAATATCGATAATATCTGTTTATGTTGATGTGAATTTAAGGTCCTAATTATATATTTCATCTTTGATATGGGAGTCAAGATACATTTTCCTTTTTAGCCACTATACCGGAGTATATATTATTGCATCACATCAATCTTGTACTTCTAGCAGGTCAACTAACTATTCCAAGAAAACCTTTCGAGATGCATTTATGCTTCCATGTCTGAAATTGCAATGCTGATAATTTGTCTCTCAATTCTATTCCCAGCTTCTGTTCACTTTCTTATCATTAAACTGAGAAGTAAAGTATAAAGTTGTCTATCTTCCTCGAAATAAAGGATCACTTAAGCTAAGACATCAAATTAGAAAAGCATGATCCTTTGACAAAGGAGGGCCGCCTTAATCGTTGTTGTATATCTCATACTTTCTTATGTCTCCTGCACCTGAAAAGGATTGTTATTATTATTATCATTGTTTTCTAAATGGATATTAGTATATGTTGCTTATACTATTATTTTACATTGATTAGGTATACTCCATACTTCTTCGATAAACGCATGCTAGATAACATTCTTGAAGAATCTGTCGATCAGCATTTCCATTCTTTAATTCAAACTCGGCATATGCAACGCCGCCGTGATGTGATTGATGACAACTTGGCAGCAGAAGTAATTGAAGAGATGGGAGATAGCATGTTGGAGCCACCAGAGGTATAAATTGTGCTATTTGGCATGTGAAAGTTGTAAAGCTGGCTATAGCACTAAATTGGTGTTGGGACTTGAGAATTAGTTTGGTTTGGCGATTGTGTAAGCTGTTGCTTTTCATGTTTTTCGTCGGTTGGCTAGGATATTGATATATATCTTAAATGATTCTGAATTGCTTTGTGATTTTGGATTATAATGCGTTATTAACTTTGAACTTTCAATTGTATGCATACGTCATTTCTTTTAACATAAAGATGTATAATAGTCATATAGAGTTTTTATTTATTTATTAACGATGGAGGTATTTTGCTGACAGGTTCAAGAAATGATGGATGAAATAGGCCATCACGGAATACCTTTCAGTGTCATTTCAAAGGCTGCTGAAATCCAGCTGCTAAATGCTGTTGACAGAGTACTATTGGGTAATCGATGGTTGAGAAAAGCAACTGGAATTCAACCAAAGTTTCCATATATGGTTGACTCATTCGAGAAAAGGTACATCGTTTTTGTTCTTGGATATTTCATTTATTCTACTGTAATTTTTTTTGTTGAATATAACACTGATGCCAGTAGGGAGGATGATCTGACACATGAAATCATATTTTCCTCATTGCATTACTCTGTGTTGAGATACGGAAGAATTTTCTGGCATCGGGTCTACTGTCTGTGATCAGGGACGGATCATGATTTTCTATTAGTGGGGGCAAACCATATATGTAAAATAACGAGGAACGTAATTTAATAGCTTAGTTTTCTCTTCACGTTTTTAATGTGTGAGCATATCTCATTGGTTCATCCCAAATATGGAGGAGATCCAAGAGAATGCAACAAAAACTTTCATCCCACTAAATTTATACACACGTCTCCATCAAGGAACCTTGTGAACTAAAAATTTAAGCTAATAGTTAAGGTCTAAGACTAACTTTTATTATTATTAGTATTATTATTATTATCTCTAACACACCTTTTCACGCCAATGACCCATGGGCTTGAAGTGTGTACAACACAGGTCCCATCTTACCATGTGTTTAAATTCAACCAATTTGAACTAAAAGGTTAAGCTAATAGTTAAGGTCTATACTAGCTTTTATTATTATTATCTCTAACAACCTCAAAATCTAAATCCAAATATGTGTTGGTTTTGTTGCTTATCTTTTATTACCAACTAGGTAAAAAGCATCACAAGGCCCCTGATCTTTCAATTTTTGGTGTATTAACCCTTTCTTTTGGGTACATTAAGTCCTTATTTATTTTTGGTAACATCTAATTTTGAAATTATATTTTTTAGAGCTCGAAATAAGATTTTTACAGTTTCCCTATAGCCACATTACAGTGTTAACTGAGTTTTGTGTTCACAGGTGACTTTTATGGTCATAAGAGGCTTAATGCAACAAAAAAAATGAAGCATCAAGAGCCTCAGAGGCTTTCTGCGTACCAATTAGTAAATAATTTATCTGAAATGCATATTTTAACTGCCCACACATGATGCTTTTTAAACTAAATATTATTTAGTGAGGGAAATTTCATAAAACCAATTTTATAGGTACCGATCTAGGATTTACAATGGGCCCCATTGTAAATCCGTCCCTGTCTGTGATCGCCGATCTCGAGACTAGAAACACCTTTCTGCTGTTGTTATATGACTGCGTTTTTTCTTGCAGAAGTGCATTTTCATCACGAAGATCATCTGAATCAACAAGCTATCTTACCAGTTCTGAGAAAGAGAATAGCACTACAAACCCTAAATTAGAAGAGAATGCTCAACCCAATCATACACAGAGAACAGATCTACGGCTCCCATTTGGAAATTGGTCTAAAAATTCATGGTTGAAACAACTAGAAAAACCAGAAAAGGGATTAGAAATGAGGTGCCATTCGTTGTTGATCTATTTGATATAATTTCATGAATCTCTTAGCATAACGAGGCATAGCTCGTTGTTGATCTGCTTAATATAATTTCATGAATTCCTTATTGTATTCTTGGTCACTTTCTTCATTGCAGATCACAGAGTTCATCGAGTGAATGTGCAAAGCAGAAGTTAGAGCCGAGTCCTTTTCTTCCAAAGATTACAATGGTTGGTATCTCGACTGGAGACTCGGGAAAAATGAGCAAAGCTAGTTTAAAGAAGACAATGGAAGATCTAACAAGAGAGTTGGAGCAGACAGATAGAGAAAACGCCCCTGGTAGTAGCACCTACGATGACGAGTTAGAATTTGAAGATAGGGATCCACTGTTTGTGGCTAACGTGGGTGATTACTATTCTCGAATGTCGAAGACAAAGTCGCCTCGATGGGTTCGGGGTGGAACCAACTGAAGAGCATCCTTATGAAAAGAAAAGCAACTTGATTTTGTTCAACAAAAGAAAGGAAAATGTAAAGTTGGTAATGTAACATTTTGTTGGTTAGGAAACAAGGTTTTTGAAAGTGCATAATGTAAGAGCATAGTTGTTATGCATTTAGCTGAATTGGATAGATTATTTGTAGTTGAGCTTGTAATTTTGATGAACTAAAGTACATTCTATAACTGACCAATATTTGCCCTTGTTGCATTGCAAGTTTTCCTGGAAAATGAATGTCTGACCCTTAATATAAAGTCTTTTTTTTGTGCGTCTTAATTTAATTTAATTTATCATAGTAAAAATAAACAAAACTAATGTTATAATTTCACGGAAGTACATATCATGATATTATTTGACAAGAAATAATATAATCAATTTTGTAATTTCTCACAAAAGAATTGAATTTAGTGGGTTTTTTATAAACAAGATAAACTTTCATTAACAACAATCAAAATCAAGATGCAGAAGGTCGATTCCAAACTGTAAATCCTGATATAAAATAGGTTATGCCAGCCAGCTAGCGAAGGTTGGCGAGCAACCCTGGCTTCACCATACAGCTGTCCAAACCAAGATCGTTCGGCTCTTTCCGAAACCCCAAAGCCTTACCATCTATTGGAGAGAAATTATATGAGATTAATTTTGTAAAAGGTTTATAGAAAACACCAAGATGAATAGAAACATCAACAAATTTTTCAATGGAATTAATGATTTCAACTATATCTTCCTCTAGCGAAATTAAGCTCAATCCACCTCCTCAACCCAAATTAGTAAACATATTTACAACCCTTATAAGCCCAACCTTCTAGAGATTGTAACAAGCCTTGCTTCACCCATATAAGTTTCAGAAATAAAAATCAAACTTGGTCTATAATTATGGACAAAATATCTAATAAAACTCGAACGGCTCATGGGTAGACCTGGCCATGAGCCAGGTCTATCAAGCTTTTATATAAAAATACTCAGTCCAGGTCCAATCCAGTTTGTTATAAATATAGACAGACTCGGGCCGGGCTCGGGCTTAAAAATCAAATCTCAAGCCCAACTCATATAAACTCACCTAAATATATATATATAATTTTTAATTATGAAAAATAAAATTTACATTTAAAAGTAAATATTTAATATATAAATGTATAAATTAATTAGTTAATATTAATAGGTGGGCCGGGCTGGGCCGGCTCGTGCTATTTTAATCAATCCCAAACCCGACAAAAAAAATAGGCAGGCTTTAGCGGGTCTGGACCGGGCTGGGCCTAAGCTTAATTTATACTATCCAAGCTCGGTCCAAGGGACACGGGCCTGGGCGGACCGGACGGGTACCCGGACCCGTGGACAGGTCTACTCGTGGGTTGCCCAAATCACACTAGTCTCAGGTTAAAATACTCATAATGACTGGCGGGCCTGACCTGCAGAACCCGCCATATCCTGGGTTTTGATCCGGTATTGTCATTGCTTGAAAATTTCAAACCTACTCATCCACTAACAACCTACTCTTTTCTATGCCTTTTAGGGTTTGTAATAATAACATAAACCTTTTCTGGAATAGTATCTGTTTGACCACAAATATTACTAGCTCCATTAATAATATATGTAACTAAATTAAACTTTTGACCATAATTATTATGGTCTCGTTAATAATTTATGTGGTTAATTTAAAAAGACCTCACGGTTTCATATTTTTTTGCAAATTGGTACCTGTGGTTTTTTTTTGCTCCAAAACAAACCATGTGGTTTGCGCCATTAGCCGAATCAAGACAAATACCTTAACTTTGTTAAAATGTTGATGTGGTAAGGGATATTTTAAACCGTTAGTATAATCAAAGAAAATGCATTAACTTTTTTGTTAAAATGTTGACGTGGTAAGAAGTATTTTTACAAAAAAAAAAAATATATATATATATATATATATATTAACTTTCTCCTCCTTTTCCTTTTCAGATGAAGCAGAACCTCTTATTCGTTCATATTTGAACTCAAGCCGGAACTAATCTCCAAAGGGCTTTTTCAACTTCATTCTTCTCATTAACAATTTCTTTGAATCGGTGGAAATACGTATATGCATATACTCTCGGCAAACACTTTGGAAATTGTTTGGATCAGATGAGACAAAGATTTCTATATGATTACCAATAACAATTACTACTCTCTTCGACTACTCTCTCCGACGTAAAGCCACTTGGGAGGTTATAAGCCAAACCCAAACATTAATATAGAATAAAGGAACTTTGATAGGAATATCAACATGTCCAAACAAATTGTTATAAAAAGACCATGATCCATGGTCTATTATTCTTCTAATAACAATCTCATAAAAGAATTGAAAAATAAAAAGATTTCTATTTAGAGACCGAATATACATGCCTTTATTCGGCTTCAAAGAGTCGTTGAAATATCCTTCATTGCCTGAAAGTCCACTATTTTATCAGTCAAAAGGCTCCACCTAATAACAAAGAAGATCTAGATTGTTGCTTTCCAAATTATCTTTACAAATCGTGATACCATACAAAGTGTAGATACTGAAAGAAGCCATAAAAAAACCCACAAAAAATAAGACCCAAATGCAGAAAAACTAAACGCAACAAAATAAATTTATCAGAGACAAGATAAACGGAACTTGTAAAAAGATAAATCCACAATCTCCATTTGATTAGATCTTGAATTTAGAAAATATTACACAAACTTTTTTTTTCACTTCTAGCAACAATCACAACTAAAATCTAATGGATTCTCATTTGAAGGAGGAAGACTCATTTTCGAGACTTTCTGAAATTGAGGAGAACAACTTTTACTATTTCTACTGTATAAATAGTGTTTTTTCAATTGGAAAAAATGTAGAATAGTCATAATTTGAAATCAGTAGAGATGCTCTAAAGAGTTAACGAAACAAAATTTAAAAGTAAGATAATATAAATAATTAATCCAATTAAATAATGATGTTAATTAAAAGAAAGGGCCTCTAACGAATTGTAGATTATATAATTAATTAATTGTAGAATGCTAATCCAATGTGTTAATCACAATTTGACAAATAATTAAATTTAAAAGGACTTAAGACGCAATTAGATCCTAATCTATATTTAAAAGTTATTTCGGTAACTTTCTAGAATTGCTAATTAAGTCTTCAATTTATACATTAAAATTCAATTAGATCTTTAACATTTTAAAATATCAAATTAGATTTTTAAATAAAACATGTTGAAACCGTCAATTAGATCCCCATAATTGAAATAAAAGTTAGTTCGATTAATTTATATTTTGAGTTTGATTTTGATAAATAAAAAAATTAAACTGATAACTAGGGTTAGACTGACAAATTAAACCTTATTTTGTTTTTAACACAATTGGAGGAAGTTACTTTGTTAAAGTCCAAAGGGTTAATACACATATTTGCCCCTATGTTTTCTCAGAAAAACAGATTTACCCTTAAATTAAATAAACTCACAAAACTATCCCTGAATTTTCCATAAACCTGCAATTATACCCTAATCTGACGGAGCTGCTAAACGGCGATAACATCAAACCTTATTGTCTCTAAAAAAATTGGATGACGACAATCAAAATTCATTTGGTTTCTTATTGTTTTCTATTGCTATTGCTTTTGGATTAATTAGGAGGTTTAGACGTCATTTTATTAGGTTGATTGAGCTTTTATGAAAATGAATTTTGACCAATCTGTTCTTCTAACTTGCTTTTAATCGAAATTGAATGTGCATATTTTTTTTTGTTTGTGATTGGTTGTTCTTTTCTGAAGTTTTTCTGGAGATAAGAAGGTTTGATGTCATCGTCGTTTAGCAACTTCGTCAGATTAGGGTATAATTGCAGGTTTATGGAAAATTCAGGGATAGTTTTGTGGGTTTATTTGATTTAAGGACAAATCTGTTTTTCCGAGAAAACACAAGGGCAAATATGTATATTAACCCAAGTCGGAATATTTAACCGATCCGATTAAGATCTAATGTATGATTTTAGTAAGTGTCTTTATCATAATATTTTTGCTTCTGATCTGGCAATTAGGAATAACTTTTTTGTGCTTTCTCTACTATTTGACAAATAAGCACACAAAACTAGATCAAATTGGAGGTCCATTTACATATTAAACCCATTTACTCAACCTATTACATATCTAGACTGATTTTGTGTGACTTTCCCATAATACCCCTAACCTTCCCACTTCCTCCCTTACGCGAACGTTCTCTCCCCTCTTCTCCTTGGTTGTGCGAAACGGTGGCAGCTCCTCCATTAATGATTTTAAGACTTTTGATCTTCCTTTAAATTCCACGAAATCTGGTTCATTTCTCCAAATCACAATGAATTTCTCTTCTTCCTCTCTTCATCTCTTGATTCTGCAACTTCCTAATCCTAGAAAACGAAGTCATGGTTCTTCATCTTCCATTTCCTGCTCGTTCGAAAAAATGGTGAATCTACGTTATTTTCATCGTTTTTCCCAGTTTATCATATTGGGTTCATCAAAAAATGTAAGTATATGCTGTTTTTTCTGCGTTTTCCCCCATAAATCCACTTAGCATATGCGGTTATCGCGAGGTCTTCGGGAGAAATTTATCGATTTCACTTCGCGAAACGCTGATTACGCGAAGTTTGCGAGGTAATTCGATAAATTTCTCTCGCAGACTCCGCGAATTCTGCGTTTTGCGAAGCCAGAGCATCACATTTCTCCTCGCGGACTCCGTGAAATCATTGTTTCGCGAAGTCAGAGCGTCACATTCCTTGCACATTTATGTTCGCATACTTAGCGAATCGTCGTTTCGCGAAGCCAAATCTTCCTTTTTTCTGACTAACACGATTAAATTTTTCTGAAGGTGGTTGAATACGTAATATTCATTCCTGGAAGCCGGTGTGTTAGGGTGCCATGAGAGACATCCATTCGAAAACGCCTGGACTTCCATCCCTCTGTGGTGAATAAAAGGCTATGTATAATGAAGTGATTTGTTAGGAGTTTATTGTGGTAATCTTAGTGAATAGTAGCCTATGTATTATGAGATGATTTGTTATGAGTTTATTGTGGCAATCTTATTGTAAATTTTGATAATGTTATGATTTTAATGTTGGAATCCTTTGTTGTTTGCCATTTTTTGTTATATACCACTTCGCGAATTAGCTACAAAACATATCCAGGCTTCGCATATGCGAATTAAATTCATCAAATAAATCAAACTCTAGCTTCGTAGGCTTCGCATATGCGAACTAAATTCATCAATTATTATGAACATTAGCTTCGCAGGCTTCGCATAATATGGAATTTGCGAAGTCAGGCGGGAGGGGGCGAGACGCGCGTAAATATTGAGGGTATTATGAGAAAGTCACACAAAATCAGTCTAGATATGTAGTAGGTTGAGTAAATGAGTTTAATATGTAAATGGGCCTCCCATTTGACCTAGTTTTGTAATTTTCCCATAAGCACCACTAAACCCCTGAACCCAAAAAATCAAAAATGTCTATAGCAACAAAGTAAAATTATTGTAGCTCCAGAAAAAAGAAGCGAGAGTTGGAATTCCTTCGTTCTTGATCTTCTTCTTCGTCGTGATTTTGATGATCAGTAGGAAATGGAGATAGGATTCATTCGGGTAAAGAGACAACAAGGTAATAGAAATTCAGAAACAATGGCATCGCCGAATTCCGACACTGCACCTCAGATTCAACGCGGCATTTCTCAACAATATGAGCAGTTTTTAACCGACTTTCTAGCGCAATTTTTCCGGTTAGCAAAATTCTCCAGCTATGCTTGTCTTAATTAATCGATTGAAATGGTTTCGAAGAGTCGCCCCTTTTGGAATTTCTTTTAGACATTTTACGTATTAGACAAAATAGATTTCAAGTGACATGTCTTCTCAAATTCACAACTCATCTATATATATTTATGCACAAAACTAGAGACATGAACAACCATTGCTTAAAACTAAGAATCAAATTCTATTTTTACAGGTCTCATATCTACTCTTGATCTTTCTTTTGTGTTTTTAATTTCTTCTATTTTTTTATAAGAATTTCATTTTCTTAAGCTTTGATTCTGTGTTTGTTATATGTGCTGTTCTTGTTTAGAAAGTTCGTACCAGTTTGGAGGGTATTAATTATGAAATTGAGTAATATTGCTTTTGTTTTCAATATTTGGATTTGCAAGTTGTCCATGTTTATTTGGGGGTTTTGATCAGTAAGGAAAATGAAAAAATTTGTTATAAATAAAACTGTTACAGCTTTAATGGTTGATGATATATTCTATTGTTGGTTTATTCTATTGTCTGTTGAAGTCCTCTTAATTCAACGAAGAAAAAGACGATCAATGCATATCCTTTTTATTTTATTAATTCTTATTTTTCTATTTCCGAATTATTAAATTTCATTTCATTTTCATACTCTTCTTTGCTGTCATTTTCTCAATTCCTTTTCTTTAACTCCAAGTTTTCTAATATAAAAAGAGAGACATATGCTAATAGATTTGTCATTTGTGTCTTGTGTATGATGCAGGTTAGGAGAAAGTGAGAATGGCTAATCATTTTCATGTCTTTCTATTGATTTTAATGTCAGTTTCACCAATCTGTCAATCATTTCCATGGAATTGGTTTTCTTCTTCTTCTTCTTCCAATGCTAGAATTTCTGCAGAGAAAGCCTATCCTTTTACGGGTAATTCTGTGGCTGAATTTTCAATGAATGGAATTGGAGATGAAAAAGGGGTGAAACTACTTGAAAACGCTAAAAACAAATTGGATGGTTCAAATTATTGTTGGCAAAAAGCATATCAACTGCTCTTTGCTGGTTGTTCTGAGATTCTAGCTGTTGAAGAAAAACGTTCTAGATTGGCTTGGCATCTCAGTGATTGCTTCCAAAAGGATACTGGAAGACCACCTTTTCCTCTCTGTGACACTAAATCTGAGATGCTTTCTTGTCTCAAGAAGTTAAATGATGATGAACATAAAGTTTATCTTGAATTATTTCTTGAAACCAATTCCATTTGCTACCAGTTGCAGTTAAGTGCTCTCGAATTAACATGAACTTTTAGTATCAATTTCGTGTCAATTTATACTAATGTAATTTGTTATTGTGTTACTGCTGGACAGGGCACATTCCTTCAAGCATAAAATGGAGAGACTAGTGAATGATCTTAAGGGTTCAGCAGAATACACAGTAGACCAATTAGAGATCATACAAGAAAGAACACAGTCCTTATCGAAAACGTCCGATCAGATTAATGAGGCGTTAAGTTCAATCGATTCTCGAGTGCAAAATGTTGCTGAATCAACTAAAGGTGTGAAGGATAATATGAATGTGTTATCTCAGTATTCAGAGGCTGTTTACAAGCAATCCAGAGAAATAGCAGATTCTCAATCAGGGTTACGAGAAGAACAGGAAAGAATGAATGAAAAGCTGAAGGAAGGAATGGAAACAATTCATGATTCTTACACAAATTTGGGACAACAAGTGGATAATTTGAAGAATGAGGCTGTTGAAATAGAGAAACAGATTGGTTCATTAGGAGAAACAATGTCTTTAAGGATGGAAAAGATACAAACTTCAGCTGATGAAATTGAAGGGAAGGCAGAGAAATCATTGGAAAATCAAGAAGAACTTATACATGGCCAATCAACTGCTCTTAAGGGCCTTCAACTACTAACAGAATTCCAATCAGAAGCACTTGAAGAGAGCAGGTAATTTTTAACATTTCAATACAAATGCAAGAAATTAAGTAAAACTAAGTTAAATTCATTATGATATGCAGAAACCATCTTCAAAGTTTAGCAGAATACGGCCGAAAACAACAGGAAGAAGTTCTGCAGCGGCAAGAACAGATTCAGCAAATCCATGACCACTTGATTGAGAAATCGAAGTCAATATTGGCAGCTCAGGAAGTTTTTGAATCAAAGCAAGCAGGGATGTTTGTTGCACTGGATAAGCTATTTGCATTGCATAACACTTTGTTACTCGAATCGCGAATAATAAAAGCTTTCTTCATCTATTCAATGTCAATATTTATCATCTACATGTTCACTAGCACTAAGCAAACATATACAGTAAGAGCCAGAATGTATGTAGGTATGTTCTTCATCTTCTTATGTTCTTCCTTCATCTTTTCTATTCGAAAATCGAAATTCAAATTGTTTACTGGTTTGTTTCTGTTGACAGGTTTGGTTGGTGCATTCTTGACAGAAGTTGCAATACTTAGATTAGCCTCAAACAAAATAGAAGAACAAGCATGGTTGATAAACATGGTTAGGTGTGGTTATATGATTGCGGGTTGTGGTCAGTTTGTACATGCTATTTATACATACAGGGATTATGAAGTGTTGAACCATAAAATGATAGAAACGTTAATGGAGAAAGTGAATGAGATGGAAAGAAGAGAGATAGGGTGGGAAACAGAGAGTGAAATGAATTGGGGTTCATGGGTTGAAAAGGAGTTAGCAGATGAAGTGGATAAGTTAAAAGATCCAGACTATATATTCCGAGAAGAAGTTGGAGAAAATTCAACTACGACAAGAACAATAAAGACAAAATATAATCTACGCTCCCGCCACTATGGGTGAAAGTGTTACCAGATGACTCATTCATAATATCTAGCTGACTGTCATGGCTTCTGGTGAGACCCTTTGCTAAGTTGATCATTAACTGCTCAATCATCTGAGATGAAGCTATCTTGAGATTTTTTTAGGGAGCCTAGAGCTAATTTTATTTTTCAAACTTTAGTAATAGTTTTCTAGCCTTTATCTTTATACTTAACATTGTGCAATTACATATCCATCAGAAAGGTCAAATTATACATACTAGAAGCGGTGGAAATGGAAATAATTTTTTATAATAAGTTACTAATTTATTTTGATACATTGATATAAAAATAATGGTTAGAAATTAAAATTAATAATTTTATTCAGAGATTTTTTGGAAATCCCACGGGAAATTATACGGTAACGGTGCGGGGATCCCCACGGAGCGGATATAGCAATCTCCATCCCCATCCCCATTTAGGTTTCAGGGAAAAAAAATTCCCTGTCCCCATCCCCAGTTTTTACGGTATTCTCTATCCCCGTCGATTTGGATACCCGCGGTTTTCGGATAATCCACTGTCCATTGCCACCCCTAGGATCGAGTCATACCCTCACATAAGTCGTAAGACGTTGTCACCCCTCTTGAGAGGGCTTCTAATAACATGTAATTAGGGATGCGCATCGATTCAATTACTAACCGAACCGAAATATGTCCTATTTTCAGAATCGATCCGAACCAGATAAGATTGGTAACTTAATATATCAAAACCTATATTTTTTTTCATTGGTTTTCAAATAATGTAGAGATTAAGTTATTTATATATCTAAAGGTGGCAAGTAACCGAACCGATAATTGATTACCAAATTAAGCCAAAATTAAAACTGAATCCAACCAGAATGTGTAAAATAATTGAACCGAACTAAGATTTCGGTTTAGTTATCGGTTTGATAATCGATTACTGATTATTTTGCTCACCTCTACATGCATTATCATCTAGAGAAGTGGTTCAACAAGATCCAAACCGGATGTCCCAATGAGCCTTACATAAGGTTCAGATTTGGACAAACGAGCGACCATCAAGAGATTCTAGAGCCGGATCTTAGACACATGGCTAGGAGTCAATAGAAGTCTAGTTTAATCTAATCTATGGCGAGAGCCGAAGATTCGGATAACGGTCGGTATCGACAACTGAAGGATGAAGGTTCACATGGAATGCTAGTGTCAACGCAATAAAAGAAAGATGGTACACGTGGAGGTTTTTCATTGAGAGAATACGATATCCAGATAGGAACGTGAAACCTCAAAACCCTAATATGAGCCACAATAAGCAGGACGAAGCTCTGTATCAGTAGCTTGTTCATGAACCGTAGGCTTCTCAGAGTTAAGGACAGAAGCAACTTTTTTCGTGGTAAGGTAGAAGAGAATTTCTGTCTCCGCCTTCGGAAGTGAGCTCCCTCGAACCGGAATGGCTTGTTCATTTCAGACAACCCATTAGATTGTTCAGTGGCCATAGCAGTAATGAACCGTCTTAAAATTGTTATATAAATAGAGAGTTTAAAGAAATCTCACGAACCGGACATTTTTCATATGTAATCATGTTGATTATATATAATTTATTGCTCGGTTCAAGGCTTGTCACATATCTTAGATGGATCATGTCATAATTAAATTTATTTACATACAACTAAGGACTTAAAAAATTATTATCTTATACGGGGTTACTAATTTATCAATCAATGAATATTTTATTAATTTATCGATAAATTAATATTTATTAATTTATAGAATAATTTTTATTTTGTACATTATATTTCTAAATTAAACAATTAATCTTTTTTAATAAAGAAAATAAAATAAATAAACAATTAATTCATGATGATGCATTGCATCTATGTTTAGGAGAAGAATGTATAAAATGTAGTTTATGTCCTTCAAAAACTTAAAGATGAAATTGAGTTGAGTTAGCATGAAAAAAGAAAGAATTGACTATAGATACATATATTTCAGAAAATTATAAAAAGGGAAAACTACAAAATTGGATCAAATGGGAGACCCATTTACATATTTAGTACATTTACCCAACCTATATCTAGACTATTTTTGTGTGACTTTTCCAAAATACCCCAATTTTTCATATTCCCCTTTCTCTTCCTTACGGTTTCTCTTCTCCTTCCCATTATCAAACCTTTGATCTTCCTCTCTTCCTTTCTATTGCGAAATCTGCTCCATTTTCTTTATCATCATGTCTTTCTCTTCTTCATCTCTCCATCTCTTGATTCTTCATCTTCCTATTGCTAGAAAATTAAGCCATGGTTTTTCATCTTCCTGTTTCTTCTTGTCTCTTGGTTTCTTTCTTCTTGTTCGGATCGAAGAAAACGTTATTCGACGTTATTTTCATTGTTTTTCTGCGTTTATCATATGGTTATTGACGATTTTAATGGCAAAAGGCGGAAAAAATGTAAGTATCTACTGTTTTCTCTTTGTTTTTTTTTCCAGAAAATCACTTCGCGAAATGGGCTTTTGCAAAGGTCTGCAAGGAAAAAGAACCTGAAACAGACGATTTTACTTTGCGAAAACATATTACGCGAAGTCTGCGAAGAGAAATGTTCATGATTTTTACCTTCGCAGACTTCACGTAATCTGTTTTCGCGAAGTAAAAGCGTCATCTTTTCTTGCACATTTCTCTTCCCAGACTTCGCGAAATCCTCTTTTCGCGAAGCCAAATCATCATTTTTCTTTCTAACACGATTAAATTTTTCTGAAGGTGGTTGAATACATAACATCCCTTTCAAGAAGGCGGTGTGTTGCGATGCAGAGGAGAAATTTTTAGTCTACGAAGATAATACTGCTTAAAAACACGTCTTTTATCTCCGCAGGCTTCGCATATTGCGAAATCTGCGAATTAAATTCATCTACTGAACCAAAGCATTAGCTTCACAGATTTTTCGCGAAGTCAGACGGAAGGGAGAAAGAAGAAAGGCTAAAAAATTTCTAAGTGTTATATATATATATATATATATATATATATATATATATATATATATATGTTAAAAGTATTTTGGGAAAGTCATACAAAAATAGTCTAGATATGTAATAGGTTAAGTAAATGAGTTAAATATATAAATGGATCTCCCATTTGATCCAATTTTGTAATTTTTTCATATAAAAATTGTTTAGAAAGCATTTTATTTTATAAATTATATATGTAAATTTTATACGTACTTGATAAATTATTATTTTATATTTTCAAAGGGATTCAATGAATTTTTTTACAATTATTATCTTATTCATTTAACAATATTATTATTTTATCTCATTTTAATCAAATCGGAATCGAAAAATTATTATTTAATTGAGATCATCGATGTTTTACTTTATATTGACATCAATAGCAACTTCACTAGTATTATGACTAATAAGAAAAAGTAAATCCTTAATTGGGAAGTTGCTCCTAAAAGTGCGGCACTTTGCTCTCCTCACGCTACAAAGTGATGGGTAGTGAGCCCCTCCATCTTTCTCTTCCTCTTTGCAAAGTGTACTTTTTGCACATTTGATGTGAAACATAAAAATAGTGGACGAATTATATTCAAATCTTTACCCTTTTAGTTTGGCAAAAACCATATTCAACCTTCATATTTCTAATATCGGTAGATTTTAAATATAAAACTCGGTTAATTCGATTTAAAATTTGTATTTATAAAATTCAAAAGCAATTTTTTAATGTGTAGTTTGATTATAGTCTTTGTCTTTTCGGGAGTGCCAACCTGGTTGGGATTTTCGTTAGGCTAGGTCCGTATTTCAATTAAAAAAATTGTGTAGTTTGATTATATAAAAACAGTAAAAATCTCAATTTATAATTTCAAATATATATAAAATGAGTTATTTGATTCAATTAGATATTTACAACTAATTAATTTGGCTAGCAAAGATTTATGTCTATTTATTTATCGGAAAATATTATGCTTTGAAAAATATTAGATAATTAGACTAAAATACCAGAAAACATGCAAAAGTTATGGATGACTACTATTTTTAAAAGGGTAAGAATGAATGAAGTAAAGCTTTAAAAGTATAGAAAAATGTTTTAAACATTTTTTTCACTTTCACCATAAATATTTCTTTTAACTAACCTAAAATTTTCCGTTAATTTATTTTTCTAAACAAACAAATATCAAAAATTAAAAAAATATATTTATGTATAATATTTTTTTCCTTTTAGGGAGCACACTATGATTTTTGCCCTTTTAGTTGAGATAATGGTTGTTGTGCATCTCATTATTTGTATATCACAAAATATGGAATTCCTTTTATGAAATCGGGAACCCTCATATAATATATTTCTTCCGTTTCATATTACATGTCTTTTTAGAGAGTTGTATAAAAATTAAGAATATTAAGAAAAAGACTTTGTTGAACCTTATTTATTGATTCCACTATTTATTATTTTATAATAAGTCTATTATTTTAATTAATTTCTATAAACTCAAGTTTTATAACGCACAGAAAATGATTTAATGTGTATTGATTATATAATATGACATGTAATATGAAACGGAATATAATAATTTAGTTACTTGAAATGCATATTATTCCATGATCCCACCCTACCAAATAACCATAATATGAATATGATGTATCTTTATCCTACTACCTTAAAGTCATAAAGCCTATGTTTTTATACTTATCTTTACTAAAATCAAGCCCACCCTGTCATGTCCAAAATAAACATGAGCCACTTTTGCAAGTAAAACAAACAGGTTTAGCAACTTCTCTTCTCTTATTTCAAACTGAATCAGGACATAAATCAAGGCAAAATGCATTTCTTTTGGGTCCTATTTGTTACTTCCCTTTTGCCAATAAGCAAAAACATATCTAATATATAATATAGGCCTAATACACAAATAACCCCTGAATTTATCCAAATGTTGCAACTGTCCCCTCTAACTTTTAATTGTAACAACTTATCACTCAAACTTGTCCAATTGTAAAACATAACCCCAAATTGCTGACATGGACCGTAATTGAAGAAACATGTGAAATACAAAATTTGCAACGCTCGTGGAGAGCGATAATCAAATCTTTGGCGTAATACGAATCCGAGGAAACGTTTTTACGGTTGCTTCAAGTACGGGGTAAAAAAATTCTCAATTTTGGGTTATGTTTTACAATTGGACAAGTTTAAGGAG
Organism: Euphorbia lathyris; assembly: GCF_963576675.1. Taxonomy (NCBI): domain Eukaryota; kingdom Viridiplantae; phylum Streptophyta; class Magnoliopsida; order Malpighiales; family Euphorbiaceae; genus Euphorbia; species Euphorbia lathyris. The sequence goes on along the minus strand of NC_088910.1, from coordinate 22,262,169 downwards.
CAAGTTGTTACAATTGAAAGTTGAGGAGGCAGTTGCAACATTTGGACAAGTTCAGAGGGTTATTTGTGTATTAGGCCTATAATATACCATAGTAATTTTTTCTTACTTCTAATTTTTTAGACCTACTCACTGTATATTTATTCAATTAATATACAATTAATAATTTATTCCATACTTATTATTAATTTTATAAAAAATATTTATCCAACACAATAATTAATTTAATACTTATTATTTATTTCCATAAAATTTATTGAAATGAAAAAAAATTAGATTGATTAATTTTCAAACTAATACTGTTTAACTCATAAAATATTTAATATTATTTTTTCTAATTTTTTTATCCATAATGAATTAAATGTCACCTATGGAAATAATCCAAGAGACAAATCATATCAAATAATACCACATTGGCCAAATGATAAAATTTTAGATACCATATGGACCAAATAGGGTTTAATCCTTAATTTAAAAAATTTGTGAAACATATTTCTGATTTTGGATAAACAATGGTTTTTAATGAACGTAATAATAAGTACCGTATAATTATTAATGAAATATTTTTTTGTTTATCATGTATTGGAATATATTTTAAATTTTTTTACGTACAATATTTTTTATTAAATGACCCTTATTTATTATTCTGCCGATGGCCCGTAAATTATCATGAAGGTTAGTATTTAAGGCTTAAGAAAAATAACATAGGGTTAAGCATCCATATGCAAACACAATTCTTAAGCCTTCATACTATTTCGAATACGAAGTACACTGAGAAAATCAAGAGAAGTCGCCGCCCTCCTGTAAATTTCGGCTAGGAGCTAATCATCGGGTACATGTGATATTGCTCTGGCTTTTGCAAGCTCAACATAATCCTTGTTCTGCAAGTGTGAAAGTAGAAGGAGCTCGATCTTCACATCCCGATCTCGTGACTGAAAGATCAAGCTATCAATGGGACCGCCTCTCATTCCGGGAAGACATGTAATAAAACTCCTTTAACCTTTATCTATCTAGTGATCTTTGGCAAAATGGTTGTAAGTGTTTTATATTATTTTCCCCCTTTAAAAACACTAAAAGTATTAAACTTTTAGAATAATCCAACTATGGTATCAGAGCCGTCACATGTTAGATCTGGTTAAGAAAATTACCTAAATAGGGTTGTATGTTTGTATGTTAGGTTATTAATTCGGGTTAATTAAAATTGAATTTTAATTATTGGATTAATTGAAATTAATATTTTATGTCTTTAAAATTTTATTGGGTTTGAAATAATTATTTCATATTTTTCAGAAATTTATTTTTGAGTTTTCGGATTTTAAAAACGTTTTTCTATTCTTTTTTGGACTGGTGACTTTTGGCGATGCATGTTTAGAATCTGTCGCAGAATCTGATTTTCTGTTGAGAATCTGAATTTAGGCGACAGAGTTTCTGAAATCAGTCGCTAAAGGGAATGGTGCCTTTTAAATTACAGAGTTAACCTACAAGTTTAGGGTATAATTAATTTATGTATTTTGGAAATATGTAAAATATAATTATACTATTTTAATTAAAATAGGTTTAATACATCACCAGCTCCTTGAACTTGTTCACAATAGTAGATTACTCTCTGAACTTTACAAGTGTCTCACCAACTTCTTGAACTTGATTATTCTGTATCATCAAGTCTATGAACTTGTCCATAAAAGTAGATTAACTCCCCACACTTTATAATTGTCTCACTAACTCTCTAAACTTGCTTATTCCGTAACAATAAAATACAAAAACCATAATATCATCATCCATTCAAAATCTGCAACATGAACTCTTATAATAGGTTGAAAGGTAGAAGAAGAGAAACAATTACCCCTCGAATAGATAATAAAGCTGTATTTTTAGAATTTAGGTTTAATATGATTTTATATTTAGTTGTGACGGAATAAGCAAAGTTAGGGAGTTAGTGAGACACTTATAAAGTTTAAGGAAGTAATCTGCTTTTATGGACAAGTTTAAGGAGTTGGTGATACGAAATAATCAAGTTCAAGGGGCTGGTGGGACACTTCCAAAGTTCAGGAAACCAATCTATTATTATGGACAAATTCAGGGAGCCGGTGATATATTATGCCTATTTTAATTAAAATAATATAATTATATTTTATGATTATTATTGTTATTATATTCATAATTCTCATATTAATTATCTCATCTCTGTTTTATATTAGTCTTTAATATTAGTGTTGTGGGAATTCCACGTGGAAAGAATAAGAAGGAAATCTGTATTTTATATTGTCTAGAGACATCTGTATTGTCCAGAGACATCTGTATTTTGGATAAAGATAAAACAGTTTTATAACTGTTTGACAACAAAATTTTTGGTTATAAATATTCTCAATCCTTCATACATTTTCACTTACTGTTTTAATTATTCAAATACGTTCATAGGGAAATTAATGAAATTGCTATCATTAATTTTATGTTAGGGAAATCCTAGAGGAAACTTAGTCAGAAATCCAATAGCAATTGATAGTGGGGGCTAATATTTTCTTAAGGACAGTGATTAATCACGTCCCTATTTTTTGTTTGTGATCCTATATTTCTAACACTCTCATGTTCTACTTACTCTTCTCTAAACTCTAATTTTGTTGTAATCCTTAATGTCAGAAATATTAGTTTTAACAAGTCACACATAAATATGTACAGTGGGAATACAAGATTACTCGGTTGGAGGGCCGATTTTACACGTGTATTCGCAAAAAAAAAAAAAAAAAATTGCTAAATCGAACTTGCTCAAATTTTTTTATATATATATATGTTATAATTTGAATGGTCAATAACCAATCTTTAAGTATTAATGTACAATTTCTCAAAATTAAGCTAGATTTCGTTTAATAGTCCTAACATGTAAAAAAAAAATGGATTTAGAGACCTAACAAGTTAAAAAAATTAGAAATTTGGAATTAGAGAGTATCTAATAGACCAAAAATATTGAAAATTTGAATTTTGGACAAGCCTAAAACTTATGAGCCATTTTGGGAGGCTAATTCAGCACCCGATAAAAAATTTTTGAAATAGAAGGGGCCGAAACTATCTGGGATCAAGGTGGTTCCGACGGTCGAAGGCCCGGACCCCTGTGTACGCCCCTCATCATGTACCAAAAATAAGTATATTAAGAGAAAATGTCAATCCATTGTTTTAAACATCTATGTGCCAAAAATATTGAATTATGAACCTCACTAACCTAGCTTGAGATGCTTCTACTAATTAGAAAAAATGGTGGTCCCAAATCATCATATATATGCATCCTTCTTTATTAATTAATTAATTATGGTTACTAAGGCAGCCCTCAATAGATAAATAAATAAATATAGAAAAGAGAGGGGAGTATCTTTTTAATTACAATGTTGATCTTTGGGTAGACAAAAAAACTTACTCTATTTTTATATTAAAGACTGTTATTTCTCTAACAAGAGCCAAAAAGTGTATATATATGGGTACGGATATCTGTTTTCTTTCTAGAAGAATATATATATATTACTATTTTCTCTCATTCTGGAAAAAAGTTTAATTAAAGGGGATCCTGGCCCTCTTTCCTTTTTTCCCTTTTGATACAAATCTTTTATTAATATTATTATCATGATTAATTTGTTCTTACTTTACCTTTTAACATCACTCATGTGAATCAGCAATAATGAATCATCTTATCATATTATAATAATTATAAAACTAACTTAAATCCATGCCCTTAAACCTGAGAACGATATCAAAATATCCAAATTTTTAGTGGATTAAAAAGTATTAACATATAAATGCGGGACGTGCTAGAGATTAACTCTCGAAAAGTGTAATAGTAAATTTAAAAATAAAAATAAATGATTTGCGTTTAAACTTGATTTCTAAAAACGAAACGATTGGATGAAGACTACAAGGATTGAAAATAAAAATATCTATTTTTGGTTTCCGGTTTCGTTTGACAGGTCAACCGATTAAACGTTTTTTTTAAAGCTAGTAAAATAAAATCAACAAACACAAAGACATTTTTTTTATTTTTATTGATTTGAATAATTCTTTTCAATTGTTTTTGGGTTACAAATTTGGAAAATAAAGCAAAAAAAAAAATTACAACTTGAAAACGTACTTAAAACGAGCAAATTAATTGAAAGTAATTATTAAATACGCAAATTGTAAAAATAAAACAATATGTATAACGAAATTAATTGCAAAAAATGTGAAAAACTAAATAAATATTAACAAACTTAACGTCGTGGTTGGGGATTGATTGCGTCGTTTTAGAGCTCGTGAACGAAGGCTTGAAGATCGTTTGACTTTCTGATGATTCTGGACGTGACTGGAGCGAAACAGATTGTTGGACTAAGGCAGATATTTTCCAGTTCAATGAGAAACTCCACTTGTGAAAATCGGGTTCTGACGTTAGTTGGTGATTTATTAATAGGGAGTTTTAGGGCATAAAGTGTAACTACATGTATACATGAATCAATAACAAACCCAGATTCTAAAGATACGCTCCTAATCCCGATGTCACGCCATAAAAGAGAAAACACACAGAGTAAAAGCCAATTAGCCATCTATACGTGGGGGGGCTACTCAACGATAGATGCGTGTCAATTATATATGAATAGTCATTCTTGAGATACAAGGTACGTAACCACATATATCTAAACTTTACTTTCAAATCTATTTATTTTTCTCTAAGTAACATACTAACTTAAGCGGAGAAGGGACGCCAGACTCCGGCTCCTATCTCACCGTTTGTTTATTCCGTTCAGGTGCAACAAGTTCAACCTGATTGTTGCAGTTCGTAGATTGATAGACATCAGTTTGGATAATCTCAAAGCCTGAGATATGATAAAAAAAAAAATGAAACCAAGTAGGGGTCAGGGAATGGTGTCCCAACTCGGATGTTAAAGTAACCGAGGTATGAGAAAGGTGAGCACTAAATAATTAAGTCTAAATTGTAGAAAATGTTTGTGTGTACCTTAGTTGTGCGATGTCTTGTTCTATTTATATGGTACCAGGGGTAAATATGGTAGTCGGTTAGAGTGTATGCCCTAGCTCCGTCTATGGACAAGTGTCAACCTCTTAATGGTGAATGTCCGTCATAATAAGGAAAGTTTGTACCTTATAAAAATCGTCTTCCTTGATCGTAGTCGTGAAATTAATGACCTGTTCCAGACTGATCAGAACTCTTCTCCCATTAGTTTACGTGTCATGACAAATTGTATATTTTAAATTAGTTTGTTCTGAAGCTCTCCTTGCGACACTGATCCTCGTTTCATTCAATGAGGACAATGTACACTTCCTTATATTTTCTTGACCAATATATATTTTCAAAAGAATATTTTCTGTAAAATAAAAAAATATAACAAATAAATAAAACAATATCGAACTTTTCGAGTATAATTTTATATTGCTTAAATGTTGTTGTTGACATAGTTATAAGGATATATATTACAAACATACGTATATATTTTTATATTAAAATTATTTTATATTATTTTTTTTACATAGTATAATACACATTTTAATTGCATTCAGTTATTAATTTCTAACTAATTTCTGATTAATTCCCGAGGACCTTTTGTCCGACTAGCTCCTAAAGTTTTTTACAACCATGAATCAAAATTGTAGGAAATATTTGTATGCCTTAGTTGTGCGACATCTTGTTTTATTTATAGAATACCAGGAGTAATTCTGGTAGTCGGTCAAAGTGTACGTCCTAACTCGGTTTGCACATATGTCAATCTCTGAATGATAAATGTTTGTCATAAAAGGAAAATTTGTATCTTACAAAAAAAATTCTTTCTTGATTCCAGTCGTGGAATAAGGAACCTATTCCAAAGTAATTTCAGAACTCATATTGGTTCAAATATCCTAATCTAATTTAATTAGATCCGGAAAATTCTTCTCACAACACTTGTCCTCGTTTCTTTCGATGAGGATATGCGTACAACTCTTTATATTTTGCCTAACAGTAATATATATTTTTTAGAAAAGATTTTCTGTGGTTTATTTGGGGTAGCTCCGATCATCGGAGAAGAATTCACCTAATTAATTGGGAAGCTATCTGTAAGGCTCGGGCACAAAGGGGTCTCGGTATCTGCCAATCCCGGAAGGCGAACTTAGCGAACGTTGCAAAACTTAGTTGGAGGATGTTGACGGAACCGGATTGCCTATGGGTAAGGGTCTTAAGGGATATCTACTCAGGACACAAACAAGGCTTGAACTTATTCAGAAACAAAAACCCAAAGAGTGGAAATTGGAGAAGCATTATGAAAGGAGCTGCTGTTTTGAAACAAGAGCTGGTTCGAATTGTTAAAAATGGTAGGGAGACAAGTTTTTGGAATGAGCATTGGCTTAGGAATTTCAAGTTAGCTGATAAAGCTAGCGCCACTTTGACAGATGAGGATAAAACCAAGTCTGTTGCGAATTATTGGAGGGATGATGATGGTTGGGATTGGGATCGGATTAAGCTCTTCCTGCCCCAGGAAGTGATTTTACACCTTGCGGCTACCGTGCTCTTCAGAGATGAAGAGGAGAATGATTGCTGGTCATGGGGGTTTACTGAGTCGAGTCTGGGAACTTCTCTATCAAAACAACATATGCTCTTCAATGTTCAAAAGTGTCTAGCATGGAGACAACCTGGGATAAATCTGATTGGAAAGATATTTGGAGCAATGAGGCGACGAAGCGGGTTCGGTTCTTCTTGTGGACGGTCGGGCACGAGGCCATCCTAACTCAAGCTAATAGAATGCGCTGACACCTCACCACGGATTACAACTGCGAGAGTTGTGGAAATATAGAGGAGTTAATCCACCTGTTGCGGGATTATGTAGCAGCGAGGAGAATCTGGAAGTTTTTCGTCCCAATTAACAAACAATCTGAGTTTTTTTTGCAGGAAACCTCAATGATTGGGTTATTCGAAATGTCCGCTCCAAGGAAAATTGGCATGGCTTTGCGTGGCTGTCTTTTCGATTGGCTGCTGGTATCTGTGGAAATGGAGGAACGAGTATATGTTTGAAGGTGTGATAAGGGATATTGGGGAGAAGTTAGACTGTGTCGCTAATCAAGCAAGGGAGAGCAGGGGTATATGCGCGGTCCGTGGTGCACTTCCCTCCGAAAGTAGCAGCAACACGAGTTGCCTGGTGAAATGGGTACCGTCGATGGAGAATTGGGTTAAAATGAATAGTGACGGGGCGAGTAGAGGGGACCCGGGATGGGCGTCGTGTGGTGGATTAGCTCGGGACATGTCTGGGAACTGGATAAAGGGTTCACCTGTAATCTTGGGATCTCTTCTGCCCTTCTGGCTGAGATCTGGGGATTATTTTACGGTATCAGTTTAGCCCGAAAGATGGGTTGGAGGCGGGTTGTGTTTGAAACTGACTATTTACTTGCTGTTAGATTAATCCATGATCCAGGGAAGAGTCTACACAGATACTATTGGCTTATTGAAGAATGTCAGAAACGTTTACAGCATAGCTGGGAGTTTCGAGTTGTTCATACCCTCCGTGAGGGTAACAGAGCATCGAATTGGTTGGCGAAATTCGTAGAATCGTCGAGTTTAGGGCATCATGAGTGTGATGATCCCCCTCTAGACCTTCAAGACTTCCTTCATGCTGACAAGTGTGGTCCTGGCACTCTTAGAACAGCTCGGACTTAACTCTTAGGCGTTTGTTTTGTATGCTCCATTTTGTTTTGTTCTTGGGATGTAGCACCCTTCCTTCTAATAAAAAAAAAAAAGATTTCCTGTAAATTAAAAATTATAACAAATACAGAAAAAAAATAGCTCGTATAATTTTATATTCCATAAAGTAATATAATATATACATTAAACATTTTAATGTAATAAAAAAAATGAAAATTACCCGACCCAAACATGCAAAGATTCCCCCATATTACTACGGATCGAATACATAATTAAGTACAAAATTACAATTAAGTCATATCACCAAACTTAATTCTTAATATGTTATTATTTTCTATATATTATGATTTTACACTATATTTTAAAAATTCTAGACTCCAATTCATATATCACAAACCCTAAAAAATATATTCTAGACTTCTAATTTACAAATTCTAATCTTTAAAATATATTAAAACTACTGATTTTACTAGTTTGACATAATTTTATGACTTGACATAATTATCATTTATAAATAGTTTTCAAAATGGTGCCCGATATGGTTACTTTGTTTTTTACAAAGTACCATTACTTGGTGTGTTTTCACCATTGGATGATGGAGCATAAAATTAGTCCAATGGTGAAAACACACCAAGTAACGGTACTTTATAAAAAACAAAGTAACTATAGCGGACACCTTTCAAAATATGAATTTCTGTGTAATTTTCCGTATTACTAATGCATCAAAATCAAATAAAATACCCAAAAAGGACCCATTTTTAACGGCCCAAGATAAATTTCCATTATATATGTACGGTTTAATTACAAAAAGTTTGATTGTCCTCCAGAATTTTCAAAATATTCGGATAATTTTCTCAATTTATATAAAACATTTATTTAGATTTTTAAATTTATGCAAAATATAATTAATTGATCACTCAGTTGTAAAAAGTAAGTTAAATACTGAACATGTATTTAGAAAAAAACGATCAAGATC